>NW_024870785.1:395000-575000 GCF_019054845.1 Dipodomys spectabilis | reverse complement strand
TCCCAGCTCTGGGATATTTTTTTAATCCAGTGCTCAGAATTTTAAATTTTATGCACATGTTAGTTCTACAAGTGTACTATGTACCGTTTTTATGTGTGGCTTTTTGGTTCAATATTTTATAAACAGATCCATGCTGTTATATATTCTCAATGCCTTCTCTTAATAGCGTAATATCCTATAAAAGAGAAGCACTGTTTATATGGACTTCCTTCTATTGTCATTTTTGTTCCATTTATATTTCCAATTGATAAGTTACTGAGTATCTAAAGCATCGTTAACAATCCCAATTTACTTACATAGCATATAGTTGTACAAATTGAATCGTCAGGTCATCAAATCAGCACATCTCTTTGTGTAACAAAAACATTTTCCCAGTGGATTGTAGCAAAGGTTGAAGGAGTTGTGAAGGCAGCTTGCTGCTGAAATGAACGGGAAGTAGCTTAGCCCTGTGCAGCTCCAGGTCACCGCGTTTGCTTTCGCTTCACAGTACCTCTCGTGTTTGACCACATCGAGATCCCAGACAGATAAACTTGCCTTTGACGTGGGTCTCCGGGATCACGCCACAGGTGAGTCGCCTACCGATCCCGGAGCGCGCGCCCAGTGGGTTCTTGTGCTGGGGCTTTCGCGCGCGCCCAGTGGGTTCTTGTGCTGGGGCTTTCGCCCGCGCCCAGTGGGTTCTTGTGCTGGGGCTTTCGCGCGCGCCCAGTGGGTTCTTGTGCTGGGGCTTTCGCGCGCGCCCAGTGGGTTCTTGTGCTGGGGCTTTCGCGAAGGACACTGAAGTATTGCTCATTTAGGATTCTCGCCTCTCCAGGTCAAAGAGGACGGATACAAATGTCCAAGAAGGAACTAAAGGGATAGGGAAACAGACATCTTGAATATGGAGAGCATGATGTTTTGGTCATAGTTGATACTCTCAAAAACTATTTTGGAGTTGGTACTAAAAGTATGTAGAAAAATCAGCCTTGGTAAGAACCAGTAATGCTAAGCAACTGTTACGGAGCGAATTAAAGCAGCCCAAGGAAGGGTGAAGTAATGAACTAGAATCTGGGTTAAGGAGCAGACCCGTTTGTTCTGCAATGAGCACAGTGTCTCCAACATAGTCTCCAGATGTCAGTCAGGAACATTCATCGCCCTCGATTTTACAAATCCACAGCAGCCCCTTTACTATCACTTATTTTATGTTTTTATTTAAACTTCCATACTTAACTTTTTTTTTTTTTGGTCCGGTCATGGGGCCTGAACTCTGGGCCTGGGCGCTGTCCCTCAGCTCTTCAGCTCAAGGCTAGCGCTCTACCACTTGAGCCACAGCACCACTTACGGCTTTTTTTTATTTTTGCTTATGTGGTGCTGAGGAATTGAACCCAGGGCTTCATGCATGCAAGGCAAGCGCTCTACCACTGAGCCACCTTCCCAGCCCCATACTTAGCTTTTGTAAACAAAGCATACCATATCTAAGTAGAGAAGTGTAAGTGGAGAATGTGTTTTGCTTGCTTAAAATAAAGAAAATAAAGTGGACAAATAATTGAGACTGTATTGGGAAATATTAGGAAAGCATTAGTGATGCTAGTCCTACACTTAAAATTTGTTTTACTAGAATCAAGTTAACAGATGAGCAGTTTTTCCCTAAATTTCTCACCCTTCTGATTCAGTGTCATTTGTGTTTTATTGTGTGTGTGTTTGTGGGTATGTGTGTGTATATATACAATAAAAAATATATTGATGGCTACCATGAGCACGCTCAGAATGGTAGTGACCGTAGTGGTATCTAATGACACAGAAAGCCAGAAATGGCTTTCTGTCAGCATGTCAAAGACAGGGGGCCATTTCCCATGTGTTACTCCATACACGGATAGAGCAATGGGTAGCAGGTAAATGGAGTCATGTTTCATCCCAATGAAGTAAACTATTTCTGCAGTAAGCTAATATCTGCAGTTCACCAGGGGAAAACTGCTAATCTGGGTGTTGCGTGCCCTGTGACTGGAAGTGCTTATGGGCAGCCTGACCCTTAACGGTGTTACATCTGGAACTTGTGACCCATTTAGGGGTTGAGCTATTACCACTCAGGATTTTTGGTTACAGGCAACACAAAGTGATTCAGATGGGCTCAAATAGAATACGAATTGACTAGAAGGGTGTTAGATGAAACTTCATCTGAGGCTGAGCCTCTACTTAGAAACTTTGAAAAAGAAATAGCCAGAAGACACACCGAGGTCTAACTGGCATCTCTCTCATGTTATAGCACCCCCAAGTACAAAGAGCATTCTATGTCGAGTCACCACAGCAGTGCACAAGTCTGCGTTGTTGTTTTAAAACTGGGACCGTTTGTAAGTTAAGGAGCCAGAGTGTCTGGTGTTTAGGTGATCAAGGAAAATAACCTAGGATTCGAACTATGTGCAACTGCCGTCTGTACCTTGCGAAGTGGTGTCTCAGAGGCCGCAGGAGATCCCCGCTCCGGGTAACACCGGAAGGAGCCCAGGTCTGCCGCTGCTGTTGTCAGCTTTTCCCTACAGTAAAGATTAGCTTGATTTGAGGTTTCTTTGTTTTCAGCTAAAGTACATGTCTTAAAATATAATTTCTTCTCAAATGTTGTCGACCTTTGCTAAAAGTTGGGAAATGAGTGAAGGCCTCGCCTTGTGCAAGCGCGTTGGCCTCTCCCAGGAGCAGCCGTCGGTCTTGGGGCACGCACCTGGAAATCATCTGTGGTTATTTCATATCAATACCGTGATTTTATTCTTTCTGTAAGTTGAGAAGAAATTGAGAAATACCACTTTCTACTCAAGTGTCCAGGGGATCTGTTTTATTCCAACTATTAGAACTAGCAATAAAGAAATGGAGGGAAGGTGATAGCAGAGGTTATTTTTTAGCACGTCTTTCTTTTGTTTTGCTTTCACTGTGAGGATGATGTACAGGGGTATGACAGTGACACGAGCACCCCCACGAGTTGTACGCTTCATTTTCAACACAGTGTCTGGTTAGTGTCACTGCTGCCTGTGTTCACTCTTTGCCTCACCATTTATGTGCTATACTTTGTTTTCCTGACTGTCTAAAATCACCCTGGGTATGAATCTCTGCTGACAGGCAGGGCAGACATGTGCGTCGGCCTGAGCTCCTGCGGGCTGATTAGAAACTGCACGTGGAGACAGGTAGAGAGGGGCCTGGCGTAATTCACTTTGATTTTACCTCCGTCATCCCGACTTACTCCGTCTCCTCCTTGATACTTGTGAAGAAGGAGGAGAGAGCAAAGCAGGCTCAGCACAGCTCAGTCCTCCCGGAGTTTCCTCTCCTATAGCTTGTTCACACACAAGCAGCAGCAGGGGCTTGCTGTTAACCATGTTGAACTCTTGCCTCTTGCTCGCTTGACAGACCCGTGGTGGTTTGCAGTTCCTCTGACGCTCTGTGGCGTGGAGGAGCGTGAGGCGTCACCTGTGGTTGACTAGGATAGGAAAGGGGTCTGGGGTTGAGCTACACGTGAAAGCACTCCACCCCATCTGCTGCTGCCGCCTTTACCTCCAGGTCCAGAGCGTTTCCTGGGAAATTTAACCAAGAGTGGGCTTTTGAATCCGTGTCTCCTTCGTGATTTTACTCAAAGACTTGTCTTAGCTTTCTCTTGGCTAAGAGCATCCATCTACTTTTCTTTTTCCAAAACGCCAATGTTTCTTCTTTGCTATATATTTCTTGTTTTCCTAGTCCTCATAGGTTTGATATTTTAAAATATCCCTCTATGATGTATTTATAGCACTTTATGGAAGTAGAGCGCAAATACAAAGTGTTTTAACTTTTCAGTGGAGGGGCTGGGACGGTGGCTCAGCGGTAGAGCGCTGGCCTTGCATGCCTGAAGGCCTGGGTTCGATTCCTCAGCACCACATAAGAACAAAGCCGGAAGTGGCGCTGTAGCTCAAGTGGTAGAGCACTAGCCTTGAGCTGAAGAGCTGAGGGACAGTGCCCAGGCCCAGAGTTCAGGCACTATGACTGGCAAAAAAAAAAAACACAAAAACCAAAAACCTAAATGTTCAGTAGACCCATAAAATCAAGCAAACATTTGAGAGACTTTGGAACAAACGTTTTATATATGCATTAAAATACTCAGACTGTGATTTCTGCCCTGCAGTACTCTTTCCCAAACCCTGTCTTGCTCTAAGGAAAATTAAAATGATAGATGTAGTCCGAAGCAATTGAAAGGGTTGTAAGGAAATAAAGAAGTCTGGAGTACGAATGTGTGCACAGGTGTATGAATATGCATGTGTATTTCAAGTGTTTTCATCAGGATTGTAGGGTATGAGGGGCAGAATTAGGGATATTGCTTATGACTAGAGTATGATTCATGTGCATGTATACTCTGTGTGTGTGTGTGAGAGACTGAGTGTGTGCTTGCAGGGTAATTATCAGAACTAAGAAGTACGAGCATCAGAGTTAGGGACATTGCTTTCCAGAACACAGCGACTAATCCAAGGGGCCTTCCTGCAGGAGAAGCCTGCTGGTGGACCATTCATCCCACTTCCAAACAGAGGTCCGAGGGGGAGAAAGTTCGGATTGGTGATGACCTCATCCTTGTCAGTGTGTCCTCTGAAAGATACCTTGTAAGTACCCCTTGGGGTGAGCGGCTTTCCTCTTGAGAATTTTCCCTTTAGAGAAAGGTGGCCCAGGGAAAATGAGCCACTAAAGGTTGGGCAAGAAAAGACGCCTTTACAGAGTGTGCTTGAGAGACGACTAACTTTCCTCTTCTGTGAGCTAATCGTGGTGCCTGAGATGTAACTGTTGGTGCCATGTTAAAATGCCTCAGGAAATAATATACGCTAGCTCTCGTCACTGGGAATTTATCACCCTGTTTGTCTTTCTGAAGAACAAGACACAGACACACAGACACACACACACAGACACACACACACAGACACATACACACACCAGCTTTGTGTTGGAGAAAGGCAATTCTGAACATATTAGTGCACGGGCATTGTGGAGGATGGCAGCCACCGGGGAGATCTTGCAGCTGAGGATGAGCGGTGGGCGGGCATCCCTGCCCGGGCTGGGCTGGGTCGGACCGGGGCTCTCTGACAGGAAGAGGAGGTCCAAGCTGCGTGGTTAATCTTTCCAACAGTTTGTCAACCTCACTGGCAGTTTCTACTTTGCCTTTTTCAAACGCTGGAGTCATTCTTCCCGTTGGGGAGATTTTAGTCTACAGAGAATTTCACATTGAATCTGGAGTCTGACTGAGGAGTTGGGGTCCACACGTATCTGTCAGCCCTGTTGCGGCTTCCGGCTGGGGTAGAGGAAGAAGTCTCCCACAGACTATGTAGAAGAGTCAGTAAGGCAGTTAAATGAAGTCCTTGAAAATGCACGCGAGTTGCTCTGATAGAACTGGACTGGTGGCTTAAAAGGACGTCTCCTTTTTGTTTCTGATGCAGCATCTCTCCATCTCGAACGGCAACATTCAAGTGGATGCCTCCTTTATGCAAACGCTCTGGAACGTACATCCCACCTGCTCGGGAAGCAGTGTGGAAGAAGGTGTGGGTTTTTAATGCATCCAGCCCTGGGCCTCCCAGGCTGTTTTAAGCTATTTTGACATTTTCTGCAATTTCACAGCTCCCACGTAAACTGCTTGGTGCACAGGTAGCATGATTTTCGTTCACTTCAATGTCTTTATGTGATGGGATACAGGTCATTTTCTGTCCTGACTTCCCAACCTTATTGTTTTTAATCTCTTGGCTTCTTATTAGTTTAGCACAGCAAGCATTCAAGACTTGAGTTTTCATTTTTGTTTACTAGTTATAAGTATACAAACCACATAACTTCCATCTTAGAAGACATAATTATCTATGGTTTATATTTCTCCCTATCCCTCATTCTATGCAAGGGAAAATTTTTCTCTGTATCAACAGTGAATTTGTCCATTTGCTTTTTACTTATCTTTATGGAAGTCCACTTAAAAATCATAAAAGAAAGCTTCTCAGTATGTTTTGCTTGGAAATCAGATCATTCAACTTTTCTTTCATATTCTATTTCTTGGAGCCAGGCAGTCAGAGCTCCGTGCACATTATGTAATAAACACACTGGCCTTGCACACAGATAGGGAATACACTGCTGAGCGGAATAATAAAACGTCAGTGACCTACAGGTTATTGCATTCCGTGCTAGAACTTCATAGCAAGCTCAGGCTTTTAAAAATAGTCGTATCACACAGGCTTTGACCCTATTTTTCTTCATTTCAAACCGGGAATGCCCTTTTGTGCCATGATGTTTGAAACACGGGGATTGAGATAGGCAAAGGTGACGCCTCGGTTTCCAAATCAAACTGAATAATCAAGAAAAGACAGAGCCTTCCCGCTTTCTGACAATGTGGGGAAAGCTTTTAAAAGACAGGATTTGTTCACCTTTTCTTGGATGCCAGAGTTAACCCACTACCCTAGATCTGTTCCAAGCTCTGTCTTCTCAATCAAGCATCAGCTCTGGGTTTAGATCTTCCCCTAGAACGTTTTGAATCAATTTCCAAGTAAGAATTTTCATTTTTACTGTAAGAACGAAATTACTTCTCTGTCTCCAGCAGAGCATTGGTGGGGATTAATTAAGGAATATTTGCAAATCATGTCTAAAAAGCCCTCGCTAAAGTGTTGCGGGCCCTGCGGTGCCAGGCCGCGCAGCGTGTCGGGGCAGGTGCAGGCGTCTGGCTCTCTGCAGAGAACGCCCCTTCAGCACCCACTGCAGAGAAATCTGTCATTGCCCGAAGACTAACGGCCTCCATCACGCGCGGCTTCCTCGGCAGTGGCTCTGGGTGGGTCCACTCAGAACGGTTCCGATGTGCCAGTTGAACGCGGTGTTGGCTGAAGAAGCCCAAGAGTTATTAGAGATGAGCTCTAAATGAGTCTCATTCCCCCCATCGAGAGATGAAGTGGTGAACAGGAGCTTGGTCACTGAAGTTTTAGTTTTCTAAGTACATTGGCATCTCACAATTCCCCTGCAATGTATTGTAAATACATTATCTTTATCGCAAATACACATAACTGGATGTTTCACTACAATAAGATATGGAGGGCTGGGAAGGTGGCTCAGTGGTACAGTGCTTGCCTTGCATGCATGAGGCTCTGGGTTCGATTCCTCAGCACCACATAAGCAGCAAAAGCCGGAAGTGGTGCTGTGGCTCAAGTGGTAGAGCGCTAGCCTTGAGCTGAAGAGCTGAGGGACAGTGCCCAGGCCCAGAGTTCAGGCCCCACGACTGACAAAAAAAAAAAAAGAAGAAGAAGAAAGAAAAGATACAGGACAGTTGAGGAGAGACTTCCAGGTATCTGAGAAAAATCTTTCCTTGCCTAGGTGGAAAAAAAATGAAAGGAGTATTAAGATTGTCACCATACAAAGTAGGGCGCAAACACCCCCTTTTCCTCTTCTGTTTTCATTGTACATTCAAAAGAGTTGAAGATGTTTCTCCCATCCCGACTCCCACCCCTAGCAACCTAATTACGTGATTTAAAAAACCAACCTGACCCAAACATTTGGCATTATTAGATCTGTAGGTTTCCTGAGACTGGAGTGGCCTGGAGAAGTTTTGGATTTTTTTTTAACCCACAGAAATAACGATTCCCACTTCCTTGAGCAAAGCAGCTCAGTCTGGGGCCTCTTCCCTGCTACAGTGTTTCTGAATTAATACTCAGAAGTTATCTGAAGAATAATGGGTCATTTTGCCCTTCAGGTTGATTATTTCCTTTCGGCACTGGAACTGTGACTATTGAGATTCCCGTCTTGAAAGCTGACTGATGGTTGATAACAGCATCTGTTCCTGTCCTCGGGGATGCTGGGGAGTAATTCTCCTTTCTCCTTGATAGCTATAAGAATACCGTCAGATTTAATCTAGTTACTAAACAGCCTGAAGAAATCCACAGCAGAGAATCCCTTTCCCAGTGCCTTCTTTCTTTGCCTGCTGATGTTCCGTGCACACATAACTTACTTCGATCCCACGCTCATTCTTCTATGACTCTATTACCCACCCTCCACTCCTTTTTAGAGCAGTGTCAGTGTGCTTCTTCTGTGTACATGCGTGGATCACACTCAACCCCCGTGCCCACTCCCTGACTGCACCAAACCGTCCCTCGTTATACTCATGTCCTTGTTTTTGGTTTGCTTTGATTTCCAGAATCTAGATTCCCCATATATGAGGGAAAAAATGTGATACCTGTTTTTCTGAGTCTTATTTGCTTCACAGAATGATCTCCAGCCCCATCTGTTTTTCTTCAAATAACATAATTTAAGCATCTTCTTTCTTTCACATGACTGTAATTTGATTTCGATTTTGCCACAAAGAGTACACAGCAAGATTGTCAGGATTTATCAGGGAATGGGTGTTGACTATATTTATATCTGAAGAAGTGGAAAATCCTTACCTTTCTAATAGCAGCAACTTAATGTTCCTTTTGTTTTTCAATGCTGCCGGCTGGCATGCTATTTTCATCCAGCCTTTGATCTTAGCCTTGCTTACCTCTGAACCCCTATTTTACTTTCAGAGTTAGAATTGTTAGGATTCTCTCACATTTTTGCCTGGGGCCTGAATTCTCCGGTTCTGTAATTTCCCAAGTGTATCTGTCTTGGCTGTTTTCTGCCTGTAGCTCAGACCTGCATGAATGCACTGTAAACATGGTGCCTAAACTTTTCCCCAGCTTGTGGCAGTGTCTTTCTCTTACAGGGTACCTCCTTGGCGGCCATGTTGTGCGGCTCTTCCATGGTCGTGATGAGTGTCTGACAATACCGTCTACAGACCAGAACGACGCCCAGCACAGGTGAGCTGTCTCCATCCTGGCGTGACTCAAACCGTAGAGCTTACCTGTGTATTTAGTTGCAGATGCATTCTCTATGTGTTGCTCGGTTGGGACTTTCAGTAGTTTGTAAAATAGGAACAGCAAGAGGGTAGAGTTTGCTCACAGAAAGTGCTACATGTGCACGAATATCCTCAGGAAACAAACCTCTGAAGCCTTCCGTGCCCTAAATTGTCTTTGGTTGGTTTTGGTGATGGAAATAAGTTTTTCTGATGTGTGTCTGCACAGTTACTCACCGGGCTCTCCAGGTTACCTCTACCCTTCACATCTCATATGCTAAGAAGTGGTTAATGTAGTTTTGTTTATTCTAGCATTAGGCAAAGCCAACACTGCCCAGCGGCCGCCGGATTTATCAGAGGGCGATGTCAGGACATCAGAGGTGACCTCGTTCTCAGTGCTCATCAAAAATTCAGAACTGTGAGATGGAGGGCAGCCACATCTTAAATTTATACCAAGAAGTCCCTTTGTATTCTGATGGTCACAAAAAGAGCAGAGCATAAAATTCTTTTTTAGTAAGTTTTTTATTGTGGGAATACCGTGCAGAGGAGGGGCTACAGTCAGCGCATAACATTCTTAACCCTGTAACTGTAGAAGTCGTACATAACTAAAAAACAGTCCAATTCATAGTCCAAAGTAGAGTGAATTCAGATAACAGTGACCCTGGTCTGGTGACACTGGCTTCTGGTTTTTGTGTAATGCCTATGGGAACTGCATTTCCTCTGCTTCCGCGGGACCGGGGCTCACAGCATTTCCTCTGTTTCCGGGGGACCGGGGCTCACAGAGCTCACAGTCTGGGGACTGCTAGGTTAGTGGCCTCCCACCCAAGGCCACAGACTAATTTCAGATGTGAGCCTGGAAGCCAGAGCTTTGACTCCACAGTGGGCCTAGTTGTTCATTTGATGTTATGAAGAATCTCAAACAAGGCGCTCAATGCATTATTGTCACACCTATCAGAAGCTATCCTTTGAGTCCTTATAGTTCTTCTTGCAGTGTTGGCTGAGTGCCCCTTCGTGGGAACCAGATTTGACCTAAACAGTGTCTAGAACACACAAAGCACAGATCTGTCAGGTGCCATGGTTACTCACTCCCTGCCTCCTCCCTCTGGGGCCCGGGCTTGACAGCTTCCCTGGAGAAGGGAAGTTAACCTGATTTCCCTTAGAATTAAGGATCTCTACCCTAAATATCACCATATGATCTTATTTATTTGTAGAATTCTTCTTTAAAAAATGGGGCTATGATGGGCTGGGAAGGTGGCTCAGTGGTAGAGCATTTGTCTCACATGCCTGAGGCCTGGGTTTGATTCCTCAGCACCACATAAGCAGAAAATAAAGTGGCGCCATGGTTCCAGTGGTAGAGCACTAGCCTTGCATGCATGAGGCCCTGGGTTCAATTCCTCAGCACCACATAAGCAAAAAGAAAAAAGCCGGAAGTGGCGCTGTGGCTCAAGTGGTAGAGCGCTAGCCTTGAGCTGAAGAGCTGAGAGACAGCGCCCAGGTCCAGAGTTCAGGCCCCAGGACCGGGCTCAAAAATAAATAAATAAATAAAAATAAAAATGGGGCTATGCAATAGCTCATCTACTGTCTCTCTTCTACCTTTTGCTACATCAAGTGGAAAGTTCCTACGTAGCCAAAGAATTGATGTTTTGTGATTGTGAGTTTTTCAGAGTTATCCACATCTACGATGGAAATCCTAGAACTTCATTTTTCCTTTCTTCTAATTCCTGTTCATCTGGGGAGGGGGAATGAAATGCTCTCCCCACATACATGTTCCCCTCCGGCACCGATTCACAGCCCTGCCATTAAAAGTAGAACCACGTTAGAAAAGGCTGGTAGAAGCTGCCCTGTTCAGAGAGGCTTGCCGTTTGGTAGGCTTCCTGCTGAATAGGAAAGCAAGGCAGGCATTAAAAACAGAGGCAGAGAGAATGAGGTGGGTGCACAGCAGTCCCCAAATGACTGCCTCCGGAAGGCACTCACGGAAAAGGCTAGACCGTTCACAGCCGTTGCTCTGAATGAAGCGGATGCCCTGGCATCGTTTGCTAAGTGCAGTGGGCAGTAAGCCTCTTCACAGCCTGCTGTTGTCAGGAAAGTGCTCAGAGCTGGCCAGGACGGTCCAGATCACAGGAATATGGCAGGTTGAGGAGACAGGAGGCAGGAGCTTGCTGGGAGAGTCTGGCAACCACAGAGGCACACAGTGTGCTGAGTCTGTGGAGGAAATCATGTTCATTCCTCCTACGCCCCAAGAGTGGCCAGATTTGGTTGACCAAGGTCCTGGGATCTCAGGATCAACACCCTCACATTCTAGGCTCTGATCCTCGGCTCTGCCTCTGGCTTGTCAAACAATCTGGGATAGGTCATGTAACTTTCTGAAGCCAGGGCTAAGCTGTCAGCCCAGCTTTCAAAAGCACCTCGGCTCGCCACCCACTCTGCCTCTCTTCTGGGAGCTGTTTTAGAGAACAGGAACAAGCTGTGTGAACCTCAGTAACCTTGTGAGATTAAACAGATCAACCGCCTAGCATATCCGCGTAGGAAGAATGAACCTTTAAGAACCCTTCTGACTTCAGGGGATAAAGGGCCCCCTAGGACTGGCTCACCCACTACCATCTCACCTGCGGCCTGGGCAAGTCACTTCAACGCCACCTGAGGGAGCCTTCCCTTCCTTGCTGGGCTGGCGGGAGACCCCAGTGAAAATCTGGATGGCAGAGTGCATGCAGCACCATTTCCATTCTAGGCTGGCCCAGAGACACTGGGATGATGGAATTCTGAAACAATGTAGGATTCCCTTCCCTAATAAGCACCAAAATATCTCCATTTCAAACAAGATTTACAAATGTCCTCTACAATTCCATCTTCCAGAAGTAACCAGCATTACTTGTATTCTGCCGGTAGCTTTTTTCCTTCCAGGTGTATTTCTGAACATCTATATATACATAAACTTTGGATAAATTTATAATTCATAGTAATTTGTACGCCTGTGAATATCCTTATGCATCTTACTCTTTGAAAGCCACAGTCAGTATTTACAATTATTCAATAAGGGTCTTTCTTAGGTCCATTTAATAGATAAGAAAGCTGAGGTTCAATGGTGCAGGGGCTCACTCACAGTCACTCAGCGACACATCCAATCCAGGCCTGTCTGACTTCTCAGCCCATATTTGTAGCATTTCCTGGAACTTAACCCCTAGGTGAAAAAATAAGTATCTAGTTCCTTTTCATTGCTATTAAATAGCAACTTTATCTAAAACCTACTTTAACGAGCTCTTCCTAGAGCTCGTGTGATTGGCTGGTAATACAGGCAAGCGTTCTGCGGTGGAGGCAGAACTTCCAATTAGTGAATCGAGAGGAAGAGAGTCTCTTCCCAAAAGTAGCTTTCATTCCTTCTCCTGCTCTCACTGCATTTGATGTCGGTATAATGTGTGGAGGGGAAGGGGAAAAACAATCCGTTTAAATAGGGATACAGGTGGACCCAGTGCAACAATGAGATGTACAAGACATTGTGTCAAAAAACGAACTTTACAACTTTGGCACGGGGTGGGGGAAGGGGCGGGAGATGGGAAGGGAAACAAAGGAGGAGGCAACAATGCTTGATAAGAAATGTACTCATTCCCTTGCCCATGGAATTGTAACCCCTCTGTATGGTATTTTCACAATAATAAAGTGAGATTGGACCCTGCCTGCTTGTATTTTGCTGACCTAGAAGAGCTTAGACAAAGAGCTTGTGTAGGGATCTGGTCCTCACCTGGCACTGATTTCCAGCTCTGCTCACAGGAGGTTGTTCTATGAAGCTGGGGGCGCCGGGATGAGAGCCAGGTCTCTGTGGAGAGTGGAACCCCTTCGGATAAGGTAAAGCAGCGCGCAGGTGTGACCCTCCCCAGAGCAGAGCGCTTGCTTCCCTAGAGCAGCCCGAGCCTCAAGTGCTCAGCTCCTCCGTCCCCTGGCGCTCTCCGAAGCCCTGGGTACAGAGTTAAGCTCTGAAATTACTGTCTCTCTGTCTCTGTCTCTGTCTCTCATTCACGTTTGTTAGAAACTAAAGAAAAATGGCTTTGGTACAGCTAAAAGATGAGAAGCTGTACACACCAACAGTTTGAAAGAAATGAGCCCATAGGCGTGAGACATTAACAGGCATGAGACATTTACATTCTCTCTGTTTAAAATCTTAGGAAGAATAGGCGTATGCGTTTCGCTGTAGTTCTAGGAGTTAGTCCCTTTCCCCAGAGCCTGAAACAGGAAGGGCTTACAGCCTTTTATCCTTCCTGCAATTTGAATTCACTGGCAGCCCAAAAGTTGAGAGTATCTTTAAAAAATTAGACATAAGCATCTTATTCCCACTGAAGAGGTAACTTTTCAGCTGCTTGTTATTTTGTGAATAACTTTGCATTTACGACAACTTCTGTTAGATGCAAATCTTTTGATGAGGGACCAGGGCAAGGCTGGCGTTGAACTCAGGGTCCCTCCTCTCAATCCTCCTCCTTTGCTTTCCCTGCACTTCATTTTCTCCTCACAACGCCCAGCATCTGCTCGCTTGTCACCTTGTGGATCACCCTCCTCTCTCTGCAAATGCCAGCTGAAGGACTTTTCTGTGTGGGCAGTTGTTTGTTCCGTTTGTGCCTTTCACTGTTTCTCTTGATGATAAGGCCATCTGTGGTAGTGAGATGTTTGAATTCAGAGAATAAATTGCCCCGTCAGGAATGAGTTTCCTTCGAAAGGAAAATTGGCCACTCCCTCTGTGATGATGGGCCTTAATAGAACTTAATAGTTCTTAATAGAACTAAGGGGAGACGGAAGGTTGAGCCTCCAGGGACCGTCAGCTCTCGGCCTGTCCTCAGGATTGTGCTGCTTTAAAAGGAATCCAAGAGGGCACCATGTTGTGCTGTAGGCACGCGTGAAGGCCTAGGCCCAGCCAGGACACTGGTAATTCATTCCCCAGGGGGCTGCATCCCCTGGCTGGGGAGGTGTTGAAAATGACTTGTTCCGTATAAATCCCAAGTCTCTTGTCTGCTTTATCTGCCAGCTGGAGTGGCAGCAACGTCCGCTGGGGCCAGGCCTTCCGGCTCCGGCATCTCACCACAGGCCACTACTTGGCCTTGACCGAGGACCAAGGGCTCCTGCTGCAGGACCGGGGGAAGGCCGACACCAAGTCCACAGGCTTCTGCTTCCGGGCATCCAAGGTAAGATGTGATGAGGTGATCTGGTTCCTGTGTGAGCAGTGAGCTCTCCAACTGCAGGGAAACGACGCTTAACAAAGTGAAATTGAATTAGACCTCTGGTAAACGGAGTTCTTGGAGGAATGTGTACCTTTTTCCAGTTTTCTTAACTGTTTGTGGAGTTTTTTGTTGTTGTTGTTTTGGGGGGCAGTATGGAGTTTGAATTCAGGCCTCATGCGTGCTCAGCTGGCACCCTACACTCGAGCCATACCTCCAGCCCAGTTTTTTGCTGGATATCTTAGAGATGGAAGCTTGCAGATTCTTCTGCCTGGGCTGGCTTTAATAGCCATGATGCTACAGATCTTGGCTTCTTGAGCAGCTACAGCCACTTGGTACCCAGGAGCTTGCTCATCCTTTTCCTTGATTATCTCTACTCTCCAGCCCTCTTTGTCTGTCTATCCCCAGCCTTCACTAAGAATGGACCCTGTGCTACCATGGATAGAATGAGGTAATAAGCTTGCTATTTGATGTCTGTATATACAACTATCCTATATATACACCGCAGCGTGTATTTTAAAAAAAAAAAAAACTTGGACTTCTAGCATTAATGTTCAGCTAGTTTTGATTCCGCACATGTATCTTAGAGCTGGGTATAGACGTGTAGGCAGAATTGCATGCTGGAGCTAACTTCTGATGGGCATTTGGCCACTCTTCCACACTGTGGTTGCTCTGGGAAAGATCGTCCAAGCATAGCAAGCCCTCTGCACAGGGGCGTGCGGTTTTTCAGAAAACCTGCACGTCTGCGCGGACAGCTCAACACCTTTGGGAGCTTCCTCTCCAGTTTCATTCTTCCTTGCTCTTTTCCAGAAATAGAGTTTGATCTGTGTTCCCGACACCGTTTCAGTGATGGGCTGATGATGATTCTGTTCACGTGGGGCTAGCTGACAGCTGAGTTTTCTTTCGGCTCTGTGTCCTCCGAAGCAGGGCGTGGGTCCTCTCCCCCGCTTCTGTGGGTCTAAGGTCCCGTTAGGCAGAGCAACTCTTTGGTATGTGATTTTGCCTAAACTGCCCTACATTAGAATTAGGCTTTTTCCAACATTCAAAGATGCTCCGTTCCTGCCCGTTTGCGTGCTCTGCCCAAACGCCACCTTCTATGGACTTCTAGAGAATTGACTACTTGATTTCACTCTGGTTTGCTGAGTGTATCTCCTTTCCATTACTGTCAATATATTTTTTTTTTTAGATTTCCAGAAGTGGGATTTTAAATTCAAATGTAGGTACAGTTAGCAAATATTTTGGCCTCAGGAAGTATTTCTGAACAATACAACTTGATAAAAGAATCAAAGAAAAAAAAACCAACAGTTTTAAGAGCCGTTGTAAGATCAGAGACAGGTAGGTCCTGTTCTCCCCTGCACAGGAAGGAAAGGGAGATGGGAGCAGAGCCTCAACTCATCGCGGCCACTGGCCTTTCTGGAATATGGCTCAGCCTTTCTTGGTCCTTACCCAACTGGAGATTCGTTGGCACAGACACGTGACCCCCAAGGTCTTTACTATTTCTCTTGCAGCAGAGAAATCAAGCAGCTCCTGACACGATCCTGTTCCCAGAGGAGTCTCGACTCCCTTCCTTGGCTTGGCCTCGTGGAGCGCAGCTCAGCACTATGCCGAAGCCTGGGGGGAGCAGGCCAGAGAGGCCTGGAGCACCACCGAGCCCTGGTGTCACCGGCCGCTGCCTGTCTCTGTGTCCTTCCGTTTTCAGGCAGGGCAGAGGCAAACACCTGCTGACTCCTGGTCCTTGGGGACCAGGAGGCCACAGCAGAGCAGAACTGGAGACCACAGCTGCTCCGAGCATCCATGTCCCCGCAGTCACTGATCGAGTTTTAAATGACCGAGCCCCGGAGCTTGAAGTCTGAGGCTGGGTCTCGACCCTGGCAAGGACCCTGAGTCCTGTTGCTCGCTCCTGACTGCCGCCGTGTTACGCAGCGCGGAACACAGAGGCCGTAGCCTGAGGTAGCACGTGGGCATCTAGACGGTGGCGCAGCAGCTGGGGTCATCTTGGAAAGGCCAGGGGATGGACGGAGGGTTGTGTTGTGAGAATGGAGTCGGGGAGGGGATGGTGTAGTCACCTGGCCCTCCGGTGGGCAGGGGGGGACGCCTGGGGTTGGGGCTGTGACTCGATGATGAACTTTCCACCCTGTCTCTTCTGTCAGGTCGCATGAGCCTGAGACCGCTATGACCGTGCAGTTGGACCACAGGGCAGTTGGAAATGCTGGTTCACATCCTGAGCAAGCTTTTCCCCACAAGGACAGAGGCGGGAGCCTGGGGGGGGGGGGGCCTGTTCGTTTGTGAGACGGCGTGCAACTGACCTTTGTGGAAAAGCTGGCCACACCTCAGTCTCAGCCAGTCCAGCCCAGGAGGTCTAACTGAGGCCTTTGAGCAAGCTGTGGGCCATGGAAAATAAGGAGGTGAAGGTAGCCAAAGGCTCCACGCCCCCCTCCAGCAGGGAGGCCCTCCAGTCAGACTGGGGTCCGCAGGGGGCTACGGGGCTAACGCAGAGCCGCTCAGCTCCTCGGAGGGTAGTGTGGCGGCAGACATGGCACAGCTTCAGAGCTGCCCAGAAGTGGACCAGGAGGACAATGTGTAACCTATGTGAGCCCCAGTGAGGTCTGCCCGCAAAGATTCTTGTGTATCTGAGCCCTGCCTGCCCTGCCCCTCTTACCCCTCTGCATACCACTAGAAAATCCTCCTCATACTTCCAAACAAGGGTTATAGGAGGAAACTCGTTCATCCTTCTGGCACTATCATTGCCCCTCTATTAGGAACCCCTGCATGACAAAAATGATCATCTCAGCCCCGGCTCGTGCGTGCGTGCGTGCGTGTGTGTGTGTGTGTGTGTGTGTAGCAAGAGAAGACATTTTCTGTGTGTGTGTGTGTGTGTGTGTGTTTAATCCCAGCGCCTCACATTGTGTGCACGTGCAGCCTGTAGTAAGTTTAGCTTGCTGAGCTCCCTCGTCCGTGGCGATGGTGATGATGGTAATGGAACATGAATGTGAGGGGCCTGCCTCGGGATCTGTAGGAGGGGGAGGAAGCACTGAGGGGTGGAGAATCTGAGTGTGCATGTGTGTGCAAGCGCGTCTGTGTCTGCGGGTGACGGCAGCCTAAGGAAAGCCACCAGATGCCATTTGGAAAAAAAGGAAGAAGGAAGGAATAGGAATAGGATAGAGGAGATGGCTTTGTTCAGAATGTACTGTGTATGTAACATGAAACTTACTCAGACTACACCTGTCAGATAAAATTTCCACCTATATTCCAATAGATCCATACCCACAAAAAAGTAAATGAGACAGCATGGCTCGCTGCAGAAACACGTAACTCCACACTTCAGACACCGAGTACAGAGTGAAATTTGTTTCATTTTAGCCCCTGTCATCTTCGTAGAAACGTTCTGTCATTCTGTGATCATTTTGCTATCCTTTTCCATCCCTGGACACATTCAATGAGTATATTCATCTTATTGTGAACATCTAAGTCAAACTTCTATGCATTTGATTTGACGTCATTTTCCACGATTGTGACATTACAGGGCCATTCCCCGGCGATGGTCAGATAATTGGATGTAATATGTACTCTGCATTGCAATGCCATTTAAACTTCGCGTCTCAATGTCAGTTTACAGCACTGAGTTCCTTTCAGGGAATGGTGAATTAATAATAATACTAAGGCAGGCCTTATTATTTGTAGCCATTTATAGCCACTCTAAAAGTGCTTTTAAAAGCCACTTTAAATGATGGCAACGTAAGTCTTGAGATGATTCAGATAGAAACACATGTTTTCCTGTTTCACTGGTCAGAGCATGGCGCTATCACTGCTGCTAATTACAGGAATTTTCCCTCAATAGCAAGAACCTTAGATTGAAGTTAGGGCACATTCATCACATTTCTGCTGTGCACGAGGCATGGTGTCCCTAGGCAGGCATGACCTCTCTGCCTGCCTTTCCCATGCCCTTTGACCTTGTCAAACACCCCCCACCCCCAAAGAAGGTCCTGTGCACCGGTCTTGTGACAGCGTTTGGTAAAGCAGTGCCCTCATGGGGTCTTCAGTTGGGGAGACAAAGGAGACTAGAGTGAAGGAAATAGAGACAGTTCGATCCAGATGTCCAGAAGCATCATCCCCTCCCACTTCCTCTTTAAATAAACCCTAAAAAGGAGTTTTAGATAACCAGTCTGATGCTGCATCTGTTCTTTGTCCTTCTAAGTGTACCAACCACGAAAATCCACGATCTGTGATGGGTAGGAGACCTGGATTTGAACCCTGGCTCTGCCACTTGCAGTTTGGCCTTCATGTCTCTTTTCGTAAAAACACTCACATTTCTTTCCAGTATACCATTTATGTTCATGCTGTGTGGTTATTCTAAGATGCAACTCTGGTGTCTTCATTGCTTTCCATTACCTATATAGTAGCTTTCCCAGAAGATAATCCAGACAGTTGCAGAGTGTGAGTTGATGCATTGAGTTTAATAGATCGTTTTGTTGTTGTACTTTTTGATTTCACTAGGTTTGAGTCCAGTCCTGGGGCCTGAACTCAGGGCCTGGGCGCTGTCCCTCAGCTCTTTAGCTCAAGGCTAGCGCTCTACCACTGAGCCACCTTCCCAGCCCATCTAAAATCTTCTTTACATGAAGTGTGTTAACATTGTAGTTTGAGAAATATGAGTGTGTAGGATATACAGATTTTAACCTTTAATTTTTGTTCGGGTCCTGCTGCACTGTCCTTGTCTGACCAGAATGCCTTTCTTTTATGCATTCCTTTCCTGCTGTGGTTAGATCTGGCTTGATGGGTCCTTTCAGGGTCCATATGTTGAAATTTCACTGCCATTATGAAATGTAAGAGGGTAGAAGGTTATTTGACTGTGGTGTTCAAACGTGTGGCCTTTGGAAGGCGATGAGCATTAGACAAGGTCATCTCTGTGGCCTTAGAAGAAGAGGGAGGGAAACCAGGGCAGGCGTCATTGTGCTCTGAATGTAGATCATACCACTTCGTTGCCATTTTTATAAAGTAATAGTGTACATTTAACGTGTTTCTTTATGGTAGACATTAATACTGTTAGAATGTTGTCTGACTAATTGCCTAATTATAAAAGTAACTGTCAAAATGACAAATGGGCTGGCGCACGTGGCTTCTGTCTGTAATTGTAGCTACTCGGGAGGCTGAGATCTGCAGATCACCATTTGAAGCCAGCTTGGGAAGAGAAATCTGGAAAACTTTTATCTCCAGTTAACTAGCACAACACTGAAGCACAAGTGTAGCTTAAGTGTGAGAGCCTGTTTTTAATTGAAAAAGCCAACCAAGAGTGCAAGTCCCTGAGTTCAAGCCTCAGTACCCACACCAAAATGAAAAAGAAAATGACAAATTGGCTTTGGAATTATACACAGTTTGGGATTCTATTCTGTTACTTGGTAGCTCTGTGGCTTTGATCAAGCCTCAGTTTACCACACATAACAGGGGTATTGAAGGATTTTGAGGACATGCTTGTCTACAGCATCATGTGTTACACATTTTGCTTTGTAGAGCCTTAGTAAGCTAGGTACTGAGCTGGTACTAATTCTGGTTCCCCTCCTTGTTCTTCAACAAATCCTACACTAGTCTGGGGATTAGCGACTTGATCACCTAATCCAAATGCTGGCATGCCATTATGACATGCGTGTGAGGATTCCCTCAAGCTGTCAGTGGACAGAGAAATGGAATATTCCTCCAACACATATTTGGCCAAGTAAAAAGTTTCTTCTCTGAAAATCAGCTCATCTAATACAGGCAAAGCTGATGGAGATAAAGATACACAGCTTGCCTATGAAACCATAACACAGAAGCAAAGTATCTGGAACTTGTTTGAAGCAGGTTGTGTGTGAAATGTCAAGCTCCAGATCTGGTTCTGACCTTTCAGTCTAGCAGGAGCAGCCAGCATGCCAGCAAAGGGCTCGTATGTGATCTGACGTGTAGGTCTCAGTGTAACACTGGCATGATGAAGCCAGCAGGTGGGGAAATGATTAGCGTTTGAGAAGGTAGGCTATTGCTCACCATCTTTCACATTTCTCCTGGTTGCCCTGTGTCCTGAGGGTCTACGCACTTCCCCGGTGGCCCTGAGTGGTAGGAGGTTAACAGTGATATGTACTCTACTGCTAACTAAATCAAGCTCTCCCGCTCCAGCCTCTTGCTTGCTTGTGGATCGTTACAATGTGTATGGGAGGGTAGAGTTGCTTTAGCACTGGTTGACTTGGTCCTGGGTCTCAGATTTATTATTTTTTTGGGGGGGGTGGGTCCAGTCGTGGGGCCTGAACTCTGGGCCCAGGCGCTGTCCCTCAGCTCTTCAGCTCAAGCTAGCACTCTACCACTTGAGCCACAGCGCCACTTCCGGCTTTTTTTCTTTTTGCTTATGTGGTGCTGAGGAATTGAACCCAGGGCCTCATGCATGCAAGGCAAGCGCTCTACCACTGAGCCACCTTCCCAGCCCCTCAGATTTTCTTGTTGTTGCTGTTCTTACAACTTAGAAGTGGCCATTGCAGCTGGGATGTTTTGTAAAGCAAAACACAGAGACTTTCTGTTCTCGAGAGTGACAATTTGTTTATTTCAGTGGCTCTCGAAAACAGACTTCGGTATTTGTTTCAGGAAAGCCTTATTTAAATGGTTCTTAAAATGTATGTAAAGTAACTTATTTTCTTATGAAAGTCTGAAGGGAAAGAAGTAAGAACTGAAATAGAAAATAGGCATGAAAGAAAAACTTCCTCCATTATACATGTATGTTCGTTAAGCAACACATGTTGAGGTTGAATTTTACATTACTTAATGAATGTATATTGAATTTGAATTCTCTGTATTAGAATTCAAATAACCTGCCCCCCCCAAAAGTGTACATTATGATGTACTAAGTGCTCAGGATAGGAAAGTGTACATTATGATGCCCTAAGCACTCAGGATAGGAATGAGGCCATTCTGGGAAATATATAACGAGAAGACGACATTGGAGCTGGGTTTTGAGTGATGAATAAGAGTTAGAGTAGCAGGAAAGGCATAAACTGCAATCTGGATTTTGTTTTGTCGGTCGTGGGGCTTGAACTCTGGGCCTAGGCACTGTCCCTCAGCTCTTCAGCTCAAGGCTAGCACTCTACCACTTGAGCCACAGTGCCACTTCCAGTTTTTTCTGTTTATGTGGTGCTAAGGAATCAAACCCAGGGCCTCATGCATGCAAGGCAAGCACTCTACCACTGAGCCACCTTCCCAGCCCCAATCTGGAATTCTTTATTTAAATGCTGACATTATTCCTTAAGTTACCTTGGACAAATTACTCCCTTCCTTTTCTCAACTGTAGAACTGGGACAGTGTTAGTAGTCACATCCAAGGCTTGGTCCTGAAAAACACCTACCTACAACTCTGCACGAGCATAGTAGGGCCTCAGTCCATGCACTGCTATTGCTCCATCGTTAAGAATGAGAGGAGGGCTGGGAAGGTGGCTCAGAGGTAGAGCGCTTGCCTTGCATGCATGAGGCCCTGGGTTCGATTCCTCGGCATCACATAAACAGAAAAAACTGGAAGTGGCTCTGTGGCTCAAGTGGTAGAGCGCTCGCCTTGAGCTGAAGAGCTGAGGGACAGCGCCCAGGCCCAGAGTTCAGGCCCCACGACCAACCAAAAAAAAAAGAATGAGAGGAATGTGGCCACCTCAGTGGGAACAGCATGCCATGTTTTTTTCTGAAAAAAAAAAAAAAATCCAACACTGCAGAGTTAATGGCTTTTACAGATGAGCAGGTTAACACGAGATGTAAAAAAGAAATGGAAATAGAATAGAGTCATTCAGAATAAAACCACCAGGGCTCTGAGTGACAGGGAAGCAAGCCGCTCCTGGGACAGGCACTTGGTGTTGTCATAAAACAGCTGCCTAATTCACCGTGTGCCCTAATTCAACGGTCACATAGGGGCCGCTGAGGAATGAACCTGTTAACCCGAACCTGCGGCCGCGGCTGCCTTTCTTGAGTATTGTGACAAAATGCTTGAGAAGCAGATCCATCTGAAAGGGAGAAGAGTTGTCTTCCTTCACAGTTTCAGAGGTGCTGGTCTATGCCGGCTTCATTGCGTGGGGGCCTGTGGTGAGACCAAGCTTCTTGGCAGGAAACACACTTTAATATCCAAGGAAGAACGTGACTCCTGGCAGCCAGGAGGTGACAAGAGGAGCCTGGCTGCGGTGTGACCTTTACCAGCACATCCCCCGTGGCCTCTTCCCATCAGGCTCTACTCTGAAGGTTCCCACCACCTCCATGTAGAACCAGAGACCAGCAACCACGTCCTAAACACATACCCGTGGCGGGTGTTTAAGATGCAAGCCACAGAATAGTCCGAGGAGACTGGTTGGTGAGATGCTGTGTTACTGGAAAGCACAGCAGACTGTGTGCATGTGTGTGTAGATATAGATAGAACATAGAAATAGGCTATCTATGAGTGTATGTGTGTGTATTACGTATGTACACACATGTACATATGTGTCTGATAACCTGAGTCCAAGTATTCACATAAGATAAATAACCATTAATATTATTTAATGTATCAATTGCTGAAAATACATTAATTGGCCAGTGTAGGGTTCCATACTAAGATATCTGTTAGGATGAGAAAAGTCAAAAATATAATGAAGAAATCTATAAAACAATAACAAGACAGAAAGCTGTCCAAGTGCCTTCTTTCCACAGGATTTACATAATCACGGAAGTGGCAAAACCTTGAAGTCCATTCATTTTAAAGTTAACAGCTGATGAGAAAAGCAAGCCTTCCTAAAATGTGGGCTTGGATAAGTACATCGTGATTATTTTGGTAATCACATCTTGGCTTACGGAATACTGCACAGATGATTTTTGTGCTAAATTTCTATTTAATCGGGCATGCCTATGCTTCTTTCTTTTGTGTGGAATAGGAGATCAAGGAGAAACTGGATTCCAGTCACAAGCGCGATATGGAAGGCATGGGAGCTCCAGAAATCAAGTACGGGGATTCTGTCTGCTTTGTCCAGCATGTGGCTAGTGGCCTGTGGGTCACCTACAAAGCACAAGACGCCAAAACCTCCCGCCTAGGACCTCTGAAGAGAAAGGTGACATGTCAGATCTGTCTCTAGTTCCTTGCTCTGGGCTCAAAAGTTAATCTGAGGACCAGGTAGACGTACATGGCTGTGGGTAGATACATCCTACTATTGGGAAGAGTCGTGGCATATATGAAGTTTCTCTATACTTCAGTCTCATTTGGTTACTTTGACTTCATTTTTGATGTTTAAAAGAACATTCTGTCTTCGAGAAGGGGTTGAATTGGTTTAATTCATCCCTGATCCCAATGACTTAGTAGTGTCACCATTTTGGGATCATCCACATCATTACTCCCTTCATTTAAGTGGATAGCGGAGTTACTATGCAATTTCGTAATGTGGACACTGAACAGAATCTCTATAGAGAAAATGGGGATTGCATACTAACAAGCCCACAGGAACCATTGTGTGAGTTGACCCTGAGTCCTCAGAGACTTGTCCAGGCTGTGTGGCCCACCACATTCTGCCCGGGGATGCCAGCCTGGGTCCTGCAGCATCTCCTTGCCAGAAGGTAGCATTGTTTCTTTTGATAGGAGCCAGGAATAGATGCCAAGAGCATCATCATCCTCTTTTCTTTCACTTGGAAAACCCTTTCAAACTATGGGGTAGGAAAGTCAAGGAATCCAAGAGCACGGGTCCAGAAGGGCCTGCGTGCTGTGGTGTAGGTGTAACAGCCTAACATAGAGGTGAAACCGTTCCTCTGAAGGTTTCCACTGCAAGAAAGAACAGCATTCATTTGGGGCAAACCATGAAGTCTTATGTTCCCTTTGTGTAAAGCAAAAAATACCAGGAAAATATCCATACAAGGGAAAATAAATTCAGGAAGAAGAGGTAGAAAATAGACCGAGGGGTCCACAGGCTAGCCCAACCTTTCTTCTGAAATCAACTAAAAAGGATGGGAAAAATACGAAACTGAGCAAGCAAACAACCACCAATCATTGAAGGTTTCAACAACAAGGACACTCAGAATGTCAGTATGCCAAGGTGAACTCACCACAATTTTTCTGGCTTACAGAAGAGGGAATGAGGTCCTGGATTCTCTCTGCCATGCTGGAGAGACCGATCATACTTACTGTCAGTGTGTTTGTTATGTGGGCACAGCCATGACCATACTGGCCCAAAGATCAACCTAAACGCTGAAAACTTTTGGTCTGGGGTTTCAAAGGGTTCAGTCCATGGAAGTTTGGCCCCAGGAACAGAGGCAGAGCATCATAGCAGCAGGAGCAGGTCATGAAGAAGCTTCTTTAGCTCAGAGTGGATGGGAAGCAGAGAAAGAATACAGGAAGCGCTTGGGGTAAGATGTAGGCCCCAAGGACACACCTGTGGTGATCTGCTCCCTCCGGCTACCTGGAAACTATCTAGTTCAACACGTGAGCCTTTTGGAGCAGTGCTTCATATCGAAGCCATAATCGCCACCTGTGCTACTTGACGGGGCCAAGACCCCAGTGTGTGGGCAGCTGTAGGACCTGCATCTGAAATGCACGCAGATTCCCCTGGAATCCTGGGATGCGACCAACACAACCAAGGGAAGACTGAAGCAGGGACAGAGCAGAGAGGGAGAGCCGGGGTCGGAATGGCGATCCTGTGACGCGGATGTTGGGATTCACTGTCTCTTAAGATGAGCTGGTCCTGGGAAATACATGAGGCTGTGGACAGTTCCAGAAGAATTCGCGCTCTGTGCGGGGAAGAGGGCAAACTGAGTCGATAGCAGAACCCACCCCGTAGCAGCGACCAGAACCTCGACAGAGTGCGGTGGTGCCATTGGCGGCCTCAGGCTTTCCTAAACCTACCAAGGCGGCGATAGCACTTAAAGGTGGGATTTATGGATTCTGAATGAGATGCTGGGAAGGAAGGGGGCAGCCCAGCACGCGGCCCGTGGGGAGCGATCTAGCGCTGGGTGGTTGATTTACCGCCTTTCACTGCCCGCACGGCCACTTTCCTTCTGGAACGTGAATGTGAGCTTGGCTCTTTTCACAAGGATCAGGTTACGTTTCCCTATAAAACTCTGAGGGACGTTCATACCTGCGTGGAGATTGATGCAGTGAGCGAGACGAAGGGGGACAGACAGGGACGGAGTGCGTGAATGGTGGCAACGCTTTTCCGCCCCAGCATCCCTGTCACGGGCTGTGGGATTCCCTCACAAGTTAGAGGGTCTCAGGACTGAGATGCCACCGAGGCCTCCTCCAGCCATACTACCTCAGCTCCCAGCCCTTGCTTACCGCCTGGCCATCTGACTGTGTTATCGGAATGAGCAGAGCCCCAGAATCTTAGTCTTTCCGGACCAGAATCTGGGCCTGAGGCCGAAGTAAACATAGTGGCAGTTGAGTGCTAAATGTCATGTTTTCTAACGGTTGTGAGGCCCTCTTTGCTAATGCTTCAACCTGAAAGATGAGAATGCACACCCGAGCTTCTGCAGCCTACATTGTACTTCCGGGTGAATTCGTTATATCAGACATGCTTTCAAAACATGAGAATGAAATGGGAAAGCTTCTTCATGCTAGCCCTGAGAGAAACCCCACATCCCTTTCTGAAGATGTCTTCTGGCACCACGTGTTTAGAAGATATTGATGCATAGATCTACAACTGGACGCAGCTCACGTCCACCGAGAAGAGACCATGGCCGGGAGTGTGAGTCAGGCTTGGACGGGGCCCAGTGTCTGCAGGTACTTGACCGTTTAGAGGGAATGACCTTCATTCCACTCAGAGCTGTCTCATCATCAGTGGTCCATAGTCACTTAGCTTCTTGATAACTGGTCAAAGGGACTAACACACCACCCCCTTAATCAGCATTCCCCCAGCACCTCGTACATCCCAGGAACCACTGAAGCAACTGACCGTGGCTCATCTAAACATCCAGACAGTTCTCTAACATACAGCCAGTTGGAAATAGTGAAGGTGAAGCAAGGAGAGGTTAAGTAACTCGTCCAAAGTCACACAGCGAAGAAATAACACAGCAAGACTGAAATTGCCAGCGATGCCAGAGCCTGTGGTTTAAATCCCATTAAGCTACCATTTGGGGCTGTTTTCTGCTGTCTTAGAGTTAACTAATCCAGAGAACTTGTCCCTTGGTAGAGCAATCCAAACCTTCTCCCAGGAGAGTTTGCTTTAAATTGTTCCTTCCTGATATATATCTGGAGCAAAGGCTCTGGACAGAGTGACTTTTTCCATCTCTGGAGATGAGGCTGTGTGTTCATGTTAGGAGAAAAATCCATCATAAGGAAGTGGTTAGCCCTTCAAAGTGGCCATCTGGGTCCAAGGAACTGACGGTAACTGGCACCGTGATGACACGTAGATGGCATTTTCATCAGAAGCGTGTCTCAGGAGTGATTTGTGTGGCAGCCATGGGACATAGAGGGAAATAACTTGGTCAATGTCCCATTTGCAAGGTGGACCGGGGGCTTGGTGTGGGAAGCGGCGGGAGGAAGCGGCGGCGTGAAGTATAACTTGGACCTGCCTTCCTGCCTGTGGTAGGTTATCCTCCACCAGGAAGGCCACATGGACGACGGGCTGACGCTGCAGAGATGCCAGCGTGAGGAGTCCCGGGCTGCCCGGGTCATCCGGAACACAATGGCCTTATTCAGCCAGTTTCTCAGGTATGCTAGCACCTTCCTTTGCTCGCCCTTTTTCCTCCCGGCCTTCCAACCCTTGTCCACTTTGTTTTGATACTCTCGAGTGCTTTCCAGAAATAACTGAACACCAGCAAAGAATCTCACCAGAGAGGGCTGGGGACTGAAATTTAATTCCGCATAGCTGATCTCATGCCAGCTTCTCTCTGCCAATGCACACCCAAGCCCCATTAGATTGGTTATAGATGGGTGCTATCAGTGGCGGAGGTCTTTGTATGAAAATCAAGTCAAAAGACTCAAGTCTCAGGTCTGGGTGAAATTGGATACACAGTGGAAGCCTTAGGTCACTGTTTCTGGCCTGTTCCTTGGCTGTTCCCGGTGTTTAACTGGGAAAAGCAGCTGAGCCGCCTGCTTGGCTGATGACCCCTTCAGCCTAATCCTGTTGCCAAAACACAGCCCAGCCTTGTTTCCATCGCTTACTCTGAGGAGCCGTTTCTGTTGGAAACAGCCAAGCCAGTCTGAACCTTGAGGACCCAAGGAGGTATATATTGTATATATGAACTGGCACGAAATTAGAACTTTTTTGCAGTTGAAATGCTGCAGTCTAAGGAACGCGTATTAATCAGGGTGTAGGCTACACTGTTAGTGTGCAGAATAAACCTTGACTCTTATTTCCATTAGTAATATAGACAGGTGGTTCTGGAAAAATAGATAGCGCAGTTCCTGGGACTCAGATTCCTTCTCTCGTTGGTTGCTTTAGTGTATCCCTCGTGTTCTTAAAATGTGTAGTGGACCAGCACACAGTATCACTTGCGAACTTATTAAAACTGCACAGTGCCAGGTTTCACCCAAGACATACTGAAGAGACATCCTGGGCCTGAGATATCGTGATCGTATTTTTATAGGCCCCTCATGTGTTGCCCAGGTGTGATGAAGCTTAAGAAACCATTAACTTGGAGTAGAGATCTTAAACTCGGCTCCTTGTTAGATCCACTTTCTCTGGCACAGGGAATACATGGCAAGTCAATCAGAAGCCAGGCTGCACCTTCTCTCCACGGTCTCCAGGTCCCGTGATATCCCGGGAGGCAGGTTCTCAAGCACATTCCGAGAGCATACCGTGTGTCAGGTACACCTAGAAGCTGAACTCAGGTGGAGGAGTGGCGCAGCGCTGACTGTAAAGAGCTTGCAGACCATAGGTGTTTTGCCCTCATGAAGGAACTTGGAAACTTTTTGGTACAAAATGAAAGTTACTAGCAGGGCGCCGGTGGCTCACGCCTGACATCCTAGCTACTCAGGAGGCTGGGATCTGAGGATCGCGGTTCAAAACCAGCCCAGGCAAGAAAGTCTGTGAAACTCTTATCCCCAATAAACCATCAGAAAACCAGAAGTGGCACTGTGGCTCAAGTGGTAGAGCACTCACCTTGAGCTGAAGAGCTGAGGGACAGCGCCCAGGCCCTGAGTTCAAGCCCCACAACCGACCAAAAAAAAAAAGTTACTGTAAATACAGTAAGCAGGGCTGCAGTGGCTATAGTCAAAAGCTTGATGGAAACACAAGAGGAACTGTAAGGTATTCCAGGGGAAACAAAGAACCTTTCCCAGGAGAAACGGCTCCTTGTTGAGCCTGGGGACAATCAGGGCTGAGCAGAGACAAGGACGATTTTCAAGAAGAGAAACTGCAGGCCACAGGGTGTGGAGATTCCACTGTACAGTCAGGGATAGCTAGAACTCATCCGGTCCCAGTGTGGAAGGAGATACTCAGACAAGGCTAGAGCGGTGCCTGGGACCAGGTCATGAAGAGCTTTCTCAGGATGCCTAGTGTATGCATTATAGTCTACCCTGGGCATTCAGAAGAGAGAATCCATCTAACATTAAGGTTGTGAGCTAGCCAGGCGCCAGCAGTTCACATCTATAATCCTGTCTACTCAGGAGGCTGAGATCTGAAGGTTACCATTTGAATCCAGCCGAGGCAGGAAAGTCTGTGAAACTCTTATCTCCAATTAAATAGTAAAAAAGTTAAAAGTGGAGCTCAAGGAAATAGAGAAGAGACCGCGCCAGACCCTGTATTCGAGCCCCAGTTCTAGAATGGAAGAGAAAAGAAAAGGTAAAGTGTTAAAAGGTAGAGAAAAACTAGTTCATATCCTGGCTCTGAGGCTCACTGGGGAGAGTTACCCTGAAAACTCGGTGAACTTCAGTTTCTGCTCTTTTGAACTAAAAATTCCTCCATCAAATGGTTTGCAGTTATGAAAACAAATTACATTTTTTACCGTATTCCTTGACTATGGGCAGAGCTGATTTAGTATTTGCACTAAAGCATAGAAACTACCTTTTCTAAGCATGTGTCCAAATAAAAATAAAAGCAGTTGACAAACCAACTGCCCTGTATGTGCACCAAACACGTAAGTTGTTATTTGCATATCCATACAATTCCCCACCGCTCCAGAATTCCACAAGACTAGGACCTTTTTTCCTTCCCTTGTTTGTTCTCTTAAGAAATTCAGGGGTGTACCCTCCACTGGATGGGAAAATGAAGGTTCATTTTGTTACTTACGGGAGTTTTCTGATCTCTGTTAAAAGGATGTCATTACAAAGGTTTTGGTAAATTACACCTGAAAAAGAATTCTAAGACACAGAGATTCACAGGGGCTAGGAGTACCGCAGCTGAGAGGCAGGGATAGGACAGATTAACCGGAGTAGGAAGATGCACATGTAAAAGGAATAGACCTGCCAGGCACCCGTGGCGCACGCCTGTCATCCTAGCTGCTCAGGAGGCTGAGATCCGAGGATCACGGTTCAAAGCCAGCCCGGGCAGGAAAGTCCATGAGACTCTTATCTCCAATAAACGACTCAAGCCAAAAGTGGTGCTATGGCTCACGTGGTAGAACACTAGCCTGGAACAAAAAGAATCTCAGGGTCAGCATCCAGGCCCCCAGTTCAAGCCCTACGACCGGCAAAACAGCAACAACAACAAAGGGAGTCAGGGGGAGAGGTTTTGACAGACTGATGGGGAAGTAGAGTAAGAGTAAGTGGGGCTGCGCAAACACACACTGAACACAGAAGAGAGCGGCACACGCAGACCCTCGGGACAGTCAGGGACAGTGATCGCGGTCACGGGAGGCGGCCAGGGGTAGAAACCCGGCCTGACGCTCAGTCTGTTCCAAGAAGCTGCCATCTTACAGATGTTTGGTTTAAAAGGTGAGTGTGACAGACGGTCCGTGTGCCTGACATGCACGTCACCGTCGTGGCGACCCTGGCTAGATGGACAGATGGCAGGGAGGTCGCCACAGACAGCAGAGAACACCCACTTAATGGGAAATGCTGAGAGATGGCAGAAACTTTGGCCTGCCACATCATAAATGACTTGAAAATGGATATGTTATCATTGCTTCCCTGTGTTTCTGAAGTGGCTTTGAGGCTGAGTCTGCATCTTGGCCTCGGCTACCCCATGTGGGCTGACAGATTACACCTGTAGTTGGTGGTACAGTGGCTGCCTCCGGAGGTCGCTCTCTGTGTTCCGGGCGAGGCGCGTGGGAAGGGGCAGGGCCGGCCTGCCGTGGCCCCATCCCGAGCCACGCCTCCTCCTGGTGTTTCAGTGGAAATAACCGCACGGCCGCCGCCGCCATCGCCCTGCCGGTAGAAGAGGTCCTGCAGACCTTACAGGACTTGATTGCCTACTTCGAGCCTCCAGAGGAGGGGCTTCGGCACGAAGAGAAGCAGAACAAGCTTCGCTCCCTCAAAAACAGACAGAACCTCTTCAAAGAAGAGGTAAGTCGGAGCAAAGGGAAGGCGAAGGCGCGCACAGAGCTGACATAGCCTGAGCTTCGTCTGCAGATGCCGATGTGGATGAGCGAGCCCGGGCGCAGGGGAGGGGTGGGGCTGGACGCTCCCTCCCACTGCCCCTGACGACACGGGCCGGGGCTGGCACAGCCAACCCTCTATTGTGTGTATTTGTGTTTGAGCAAGCCTACGTTTGTCACATGAAGACATTTCATGATGATGTTTCCACACATGGACACAGCACGCTTGGAAGCGTTCACCCTCTCCTCCATATTCTCACTCCTCCATACCGGCAGAGTATTAAAGCTCCCGGGCCACGTGTGTGCCCCAGATACATGCCAGCAAATTGGCTGTCCTGGCACAGCATTGGCTGTGATCTCTAGAAAATCTGTTTGAGGGATACAAATACCTACCCCCTGCCGTACTGGAAATGTCTGAGCCCTGGTGTGAAAGGTTCGGGCACGCTCAGGTCTGGTGTTAGAGCTTGCACACGGGTCATTGGAGGTGGGAAAACATCAACTGGAGCCCAGTTCTAGCGCCACTCCGGGCGCTGTGGGACCTGGGATCTGTGACGAGCCCTCTCCAGACCTGGTGCTCACACACTGTGGTTGACATCGGCACCCTTCACGCCTGGGCAAGGCAAAGCTCACGTGTGGGACTCCCTTCCCTGCTCAGACTTGGGTCTAAGCGAGGCGGATGCTCCAGCACGCTGTGCTTTCGCACGTGGCGGTTTGGGAGTGCTTCCTCTGCGCGCCAAGCCTTGGTAAGCGTGGGATAATGCAGCTGGGGGACATTGCCTAAGGAGTGGCCAGGTCTTATTTTCTCTGACTCTCCACATTTGAAAGAGCGGGAGGAAGAACAAAGAACAGTTGTCTTTTGCATTTGAATGCAGTTTCTTGAACTTACTGGCGATTTAAGAGAAAGCGTGGTATTCTATCCAGAGCTGTTGGCGGGTGAGTCAGGATTTCTTCAGGGCAGATGGGAAGCAAGCTTTGGGACGCGTCAGGCTCCTCAGATCACGTGAAGCAGGGACGCTGACTGGCCTCCAAGCCTGTGCCGCGCAGGTCTCTGAGGCATAACCATGTGTAGTTTGTCTCTTTGGGGGAAGAAGAATTCAGCTGGCACCAGGAACACCTATTTGCATTTTAACACTGAACCAAGTGGAGGGGGAAAGCAGAGGGAAGTCATCCAGAACGTTGACCTTTCCTCAACTCTCCTCCTCAGGGAATGTTGGCCCTCGTGTTGAATTGCATTGACCGCTTGAATGTCTACAACAGCGTGGCACACTTTGCAGGAATTGCAAGGGAAGAGAGTAGCCTGGCTTGGAAAGAAGTGCTGAGCCTCCTGTACGAGCTGCTAGGTGAGCGCGCCGGCAGCCCCCTTCCCCAGCATGCTTTCGCAGGGCTGGGGGGCCACCTGCCAACCCACAGTGCCCTCCGGCCATCTGACTAGCCCGCCATTCACCTGAGCTGGTCTGCAGCTGACTGCACTTTCTAGGTTAGAGCAGAAGTCAGCAGCAAGTAGTAGATGGTGACCACTTTTACCAAAACTACATGTGAAACTCTTTAACACCCATACTTTCTGATCCTCAATTCCTGAGGGAACCAGGGCAAAGCCTCTTTACAGAGCCTTCCAGTTCTAACGTCTTCGCAGAAAAATCAGACTGTGAGGGTTGCTGCGCTCCTACGCCTGGCCCTTCTGCGTGTCCTCTTGGGAGTCATGGCCCGTTGCTTATTTTATCATTGTAGAATAGAGAAAGGCAAGACATAGACATCCTGCACCATCTTTTCTAGCAAGACTTAAGAAGACATCCCAAGAGGTTGTATTCTTAACTCATGGCCAGGCAGATGTTCTGTGAGTTGATTAGCAGGTGTTTTCCCCCCTTGACCTGTCTCTGGAAGGCGGGCAGCCCGGGCCGCCCCGGGGACTGGGCAGCCTCCCCTGCCCGCCCCTGCCCTCTCCCGCATCGTGTCCTGGCCCAACACCATCAAACCTCCACTCCTTTGCAGCCGCTCTCATTCGTGGGAATAGAAACAACTGTGCACAGTTCTCCACCAACCTGGACTGGCTGATCAGCAAACTGGACAGGCTGGAATCTTCCTCAGGTGAGAATTGACAGAGCACGATAACGAGCACAGTGCGTTTTGAATCTTCCAGCAGACTGCCAATAATTCGCAAACCATTGCTGCAACAAAGAGAAAGTTCCGGGCTCCCTGACGCGTTCTTTGCTGACAGCTCAAACCCCGACCCTGCAGGTCTTGTCTTTGCATTTGCACTGGCATAAGTGAATTGCGCGAGAGGGTCCCGTTGTGATATTCCGACCTGCGTACAGCGCGTCCTGACCAAGTCCTCGCATCCCTGCCCCTCATCATCCCCGCCTCAGAACAATCCCAATAGATTTTATTGTTCTGTTTTCACTGACGCATCTCGCGGCTATTCACCTCCTCTGATTGACTCCCCTCTCCCCTGTCTTGCTTTCCGACCACTTATTTTTAGTGTCTATGAATTACGCAAGGATTTCACCATGACCTTTCACACATGCGTATAGTGTACCTCAATCCGACGGGCCCTTCTGGTCCTCTTTCTCCATCTCCTCTGCTGCCTTGTTGCTTAGAGCCTTCAGGGAGTCTTTCTGCCATCCGCACACCGCGACGCGCTGCGCTTCACCATTACTCCCCTTCCCTCACCCCATTCTCTGTGTTTCTTCCCTTCCGCAGCTTGAACCTTCATCTTCACTCCCTGGGCCCTTCACACACCCCACCTAGGAATCCCAGACTCCTGGTGACTCCTGCGGTGCCTCTGGTACTCATCATCCAGTTAGGAGCAAAGTTCAAGGGCAAATATGGAATAAGACAGAATGAGTCTCACTCACCCCAGATCCCCTTCACTAACGTCAAAACCGTCCTGATGACGCAGAGAAGCGGAGTCATTGTGCTCATTGTCGTCAGGGATCAGCCATGGGCTCCTAAGGACGATGCTCAAGACAGGTGTGGGCATCCTGCAGGGTGGAGAAGTGTAGGTGCGTTCCTCAGAGGAGGTAGACGCAGAGAGCGGGCGCATCCACACACAGCGCTCCTCAGAGACAGCGGCAGAGACAGCATCCACACACAGCGTTCCTCAGAGACAGAGACAGCATCCACACACAGCGTTCCTCAGAGACAGAGAGAGAGCATCCACACACAGCGCTCCTCAGAGACAGAGACAGAGACAGCATCCACACACAGCGTTCCTCAGAGACAGAGACAGCATCCACACACAGCGTTCCTCAGAGACAGAGACAGAGACAGAGAGCATCCACACACAGCGTTCCTCAGAGACAGAGAGCATCCACACACAGCGTTCCTCAGAGACAGAGACAGCATCCACACACAGCGCTCCTCAGAGACAGAGACAGAGACAGAGAGCATCCACACACAGCGTTCCTCAGAGACAGAGACAGAGAGCATCCACACACAGCGTTCCTCAGAGACAGAGACAGAGAGCATCCACACACAGCGTTCCTCAGAGACAGAGACAGCATCCACACACAGCGTTCCTCAGAGACAGAGACAGCATCCACACACAGCGTTCCTCAGAGACAGAGAGCATCCACACACAGCGTTCCTCAGAGACAGAGACAGAGACAGAGAGCATCCACACACAGCGTTCCTCAGAGACAGAGACAGAGACAGCATCCACACACAGCGTTCCTCAGAGACAGAGACAGAGAGCATCCACACACAGCGTTCCTCAGAGACAGCGAGCATCCACACACAGCGTTCCTCAGAGACAGAGACAGAGACAGCATCCACACACAGCGTTCCTCAGAGACAGAGAGAGAGCATCCACACACAGCGTTCCTCAGAGACAGCGAGCATCCACACACAGCGTTCCTCAGAGACAGCGAGCGGGCACATCCACACACCTGGGCCAGGAGCACCCACCTCTGCATGGCTTCCTAAGGCTCGCTTTCTTTCTCTTGTACATTATATTCCAAGATTGGTTCTACAAAGCCTGATTTAAAAAAGAAAAGAGTTGTTTTCTTTGCTAGATGCCTGTTATCACCTGGTACCCTCGCTACTCTGGAGGCCAAGATCTAAGAATCATAGTTCAAAGCCAGCCAGGAAAGGAAAGTATATGAAACTCATAACTCCAGTAAACCACACAGACAGCTGTGGAGCTATGACTCAAGTTCAGGGACAGCACGCAGGCCGCGTTCAAGCCCAGAGACCTGCACGGTGTAGAATATATAATTGGGGGGGGGCTGTGTGGGTATGCACGTGCGTGTACATTTTTGGTTCTGGGGCTTAAGCTCAGGACCTGGGCACTGTCCCTATGCTTTTTAGTTTGTTAGAGTCTCACAGACTTCCATGTCTGGGCTGGGTTTGAACTGTAGTCCTCAGATCGCAGCCTCCTGAGTAGCTAGGATTACAGTTAGGAGCCACCAGCTCTGAGCCCTTCTGTGTGTTTTAACAGACACAGAGAGATAGTATTGAATTAACTCTAAATTATAGACTAGCCCTCAGGGCTCCCGAAGTCTACCTGAGATGATGCTTGCGTCTCTCCTCTAGCTGTGAACATTTAAGAGTTGATAGCATTGTCCCCTCAGGATAATTGCGTCTCTCCTGGGTTTCTAAGTGATGGTCAGTTCTGCAGGTTATTTAACGTCCCAATGATCTTTGTGTTACTCACGTAGGTATCTTGGAGGTCTTGCACTGCATTTTGATCGAAAGCCCAGAAGCCTTAAATCTGATAGCTGAAGGACACATCAAGTCCATCGTCTCCCTGTTGGATAAACATGGTCGGAACCACAAGGTGGGTATGACCGTTTTCCTTGCCTTTCCCTCCCTGATACTTCCCATACGACACCCAGGGCCTGAGGATTTGTTCCGAAAGACCTTCTTTGCCTGTAAAACTGCTCCAGGCAGCCCGGTCAGATCTGAGATGGTGTCCTGTGTGCCCACTGGCTTCCAAGCTGTGTCCACTGTCATTACCTTAACGCAGAGCTCGCGCTCGGTCACTCCGCTGGGCCCCCGACACCAGGGCCACAAGACAGTTCCCACCTTAGGAAATCTGTCTTCCTCAGCTATGCAGAGCAGATATGCAAAAATCAGATTTAAAACAGCAAGCCATGCGGTTAAATGAAACTCATTTTAATGAGTCAAACCAAGCAAAAGTAAGAAAACAAAGGACCCCTCAGCATTATCAAACGGGACCAAAGACGCCAGCCTTTCATTTGACACACACTTCCGTGAGACTCTGTTATTTCTTCAGTAAAACCAGAACATTCCACAAAGACGGGGTGTTGTATCAGTATTTTTAGGTCTCTTATAGTTTCATTATCTCTGTGAAATCCTATTGCTAAGAAACAAGCATCTGTGGGAAGAAATCCGCAACGTGTTTTTCCATCCTGACCTCCAGATCCTCAGCACAGGTAGAGGCTGATGTGCGGCCTAGTTTGTAGTCAGGAAGGCTCTCAGAGGGCGGGGTGTCCGGTTCCCCGGACCGCGGCAAGGCGGGGCATGCGGGGCAGCAGCTGCGCTTCTGCAGACTGTGAACGATGCAGCTGGGTTCTGCCCCTCTGCTGCATGTTGGACCCACGGGCAACGAGTCCAGAAGGAGCCTTGTAGAGTACCGGCTACACCACGTGCAGCCTCCACAGAGAGCAGAAAAGCCATGGTGCTTAGCATCTGTGACGTTGCTTGGCCAAGAAGAGAAAGAAATAGGTGGGGTCGGTAATTGCTTCCTCAAATGTGGTAAATCAAAACCAGGCCTGACCCCGGCCTCGGTCTCAGTTTGCTGTCTTCCATGACATGTTTTCCTGTCTGAAAAATACAGTTGAAATGATTGATAATCCCACAAGAAACGCATGGTACTAGCCATGGTCCATGCACAGATGTTAGAAAGGCCCTTTGAAGAAACGTAGGTCTTGATTTGTTATTCCAGAGCCTTCTCTGTGAGCCGCCCAACACACTTCATAGCTACCCAGCTTCTAAGGGCTTCTTTAGCCTTAGACACTATTGAACGGGTGTGACTTGGTGCAAGTTAACTGCTAGTCTGTCCAATCCCATCCTCATTGCTGCTGTGAACAACTTCTGAGCGTGCCAAGGCCTCGTTAGTTAGAGGAAAGCAATACCTGATTAGCCAACTTACCCAGGTGGGCTAGTAAAAGGCCTTTTTTCTGTCGGTCGTGGGGCTTGAACTCTGGGCCTGGGAGCTGTCCCTTAGTTCTTCAGCTCAAGGCGAGTGCTCTACCACTTGAGCCACAGCGCCACTTCTGGTTCTCTAGTGGTTAATTGGAGATAAGAGGCTCACAGACATTCCTGCTTGGGCTGGCTTTGAACCGCGATCCTCAAATCTCCGCCTTCTGAGTAGTTAGGATGACAGGCGTGAGCCACCGGCGCCCGGCAGTAAAAGTCCTTTTACTCCTCTAGAATAAAGGCACTCCTGAAAAAAGTTTGACAGTACAGTTGAACCAGTTTGGCTTTGCTATGAATTCCAACCATCTTGTAGAGATTAATCAACTGGATTGATGTATTTTCAAAGAGAAGACCGGGGCCAAGTCATCTTCTGTTCGTTTTGCAGAAAAATGTGCTGAGTACAGGCCAGGCTTGGTCCCAGTACTTCACCTTTGCATAGAAAATGTCAAGGATCATGTTGAATTGAACTTCTTTGAATAACAACGTATAGATGATAATAATAATAGTAATAGTAATAATAAATATTTTTAAAAAGCAAAAACAGATATGTCAAGGAAACATTTTGCTATACAAGCTGCTGTATGGTCTGTAGCCCTAGATTTTCAGGAAATTCTGACCCATCCACTTAGTTTCCATGAAGATAATGACTCAAAATGCACAGGACTCTGGAGACACTGAAAGGTATCAGAAGCCATTTGCCAGAAGCAGATGACGATGACTGGCATTGGTCTTAACCTGTTCTGGGCACCGCTCCTGAAGTAGCATCCTCATTGTTCCCACTCAGCAGAGACAGAAGAAGACCAGGATAGGGACCCTTATGTTAAGAGAGTTCTCAGGGGCCAAATGGCTCAGTGGTGGCAGGCTCCACCAGAAACGTCATCTTCCAGTGTTTCTCACGCTGAAGTCTGGAGACCGGCTGTCCTGCGGATGTGTGTTATTTTGTTTATAATGATTGAAATGCAGACCTCCTTGGAGTGGAAACCCCACATCATGACCAGTACGTGAGTGTCTGCGTTACATAGCCTAGGAGCGCGCCGCAGGGAATTCAGAGGCGGTCCTGCGAAGCAGGCTGGGGGTGGGTATGAAAAGCAACCGCTCCCGTAACTGCCGAGAAGTGGTACACATCACCTCCACCAGCTTGCCCCAGCCAGAGCGCAGGCCATGACCCCACGTACTTGGAGTGACCCTGCGTGACCCCGCGGAGTGCGTCCGTCCGTCCTTGTGGGCTCCGGGGAAGGTTTCCTCCGGGGCTGGGGTCACCGCAGAGCCTGCCTGTCCACCGGCCTTCCCAGAGGCTGCTGAGCTGGCCTAGGGGCCCTCGGCATCTCTGGGCTATTCCCCCGCACTCTACATCCCGTATGGTTTTTTTTCTTTCTTACAAAAGTGACAAAACGAGTTCCCTGGTTTTCACAAAGGAATGCCTTTTAAAACGTCAGCTGTGAGTCCCGGTGCTGCTGGCTTGGGTGAGGCACCACTCTGTTCGGGTGGGCCCTGTGCTGCTGGCTTGGGTGAGGCACCACTCTGTTCGGGTGGGTGTTTTTGGCAACGCTTTCCCTGCTCTTGTCCCTGTTGTGTGGGGATTCGCTCTGCTTTTCTCCTGGTGGTGACAGTGGAGCTCCCGCGGCTGTCACTTCCAGGCAAAACAGGAAAATGTGTGAAAGGCCAGATGAAATGCCTTTAATTTCCCGCCATAGAGTGAGAGATGACCCTCCAGATTTCAGATCTCCACCGTCGATACCGTTCGTGGGGTGTTCGTGGCAGGAGCTCCTCATCACACAGCTTTGGGGCTCTTCTCTGCTTCTCCCGTAAATGTGCTTTGTATTTATCTGGAATGAAGTTGACGCTCAGGGAGTCGGGTAGAAAATCAGTTTGTGAGAACCACGGACACAAATGCCATCAGCACCCTAAAGCTACCCCAGTGAGCACTACGTCTTTGGTGGCCACTTTGAAAGACTGACGCTCAGCGGCTCCCCCCGGGCCACGCGCCGGCCGGCCTGGACACCGCTGTTGTTTACTGACTGCTGCTGGGGCCTTCCTCCCTCTGAGGGAGAGAGGACCAACCTGGCCTCTGCCACCGTGCCAACAGCATCTGAAGGACAGAGCATGTGGCGATGCACGGGGCAGGGCGGGAGGTGGTGGCCCGGCCCGCCCTCCACTTCCCAGACAACTGGAAAGGGGCACGGAGATGACAAGGCTCTCGGATTCATGGGCCTCCTGTTTTGAATACCGATTTCCCAGAATCCAAGGGCATTTATGTGTTCTGAAGTATCGCCGCAGGCGTGGAAGCCCTCACTGAACGTAGTGAGCCTTTTGCATGCAGGGACCGTGGTGAAGGGAAGCGGGGTTCCTGCACCACAGGGTCACCTCCATCTGCCGGGCAGTCGGGGCTGGGCTAGAGGATGGAGCTGTCTGGGAACCTCGGACGGCCCCACTCCACACTGCGCCTTCCGCGGGTCTAGGCTCCTGCTGGCTGCCGGGGAACAATGACAGCGTGCAGGTAGCATGTGGAGTCGGGAGGGATGGGAGCGCAGACTCGCTTCCCGTGGGAGGCAGCGGGTGAGGCGCCCTGTCCCCGACTCCTCCACCCTCCGGTCTCACCCCGCTGCCTCTGTCTCCGGCGGTCGGGTCCTGCCCACGGCGCCCTCCTGAAAGTCTGAGGTGTGTCCGGTATGTTCTGCTACAGGTTCTGGATGTCCTGTGCTCCCTCTGTCTCTGCAACGGGGTTGCCATGAGAGCCAACCAGAACCTGATCTGTGACAACTTACTGCCCCAGAGAAACCTGCTCCTGCAGACGCGGCTGATCAATGACGTGACCAGGTGGGTCGCTACTGTCATCCACACCCGCGGACGGTTTCCCCTGCGTGCCCCCAGGAGGAGGCCCACTCTGGGCTTGAGTGGCCCACTGTTGTTTCCATGAAAACCCGCGTGTGTGGCACAGGCCCGGGCAGGTGTGAACGTTTTGTGAGGACCTCTTTGCAGAGCTTCTGGCTTCCTCCCTCCAGGCGCCTGAGTTTGAGGCTGTGGGAAAGTGGGCTGCCAGGCTTTATCTGGCACCCGCCCGCCCGCGCTGCAGGCTTTACATCACATATTCACGGTTTGCTAGAGCAGTGTCTTTTCTGAAATCTTGTAGTAGAAGGGGTGTCACACGTTGACACTTGGGTTGTTTGTATCCTCCGGCATACGGGCATTTGTTTGCCCGACTGCTACCTCTGTGAGCCAGGCTGGAGAGGCTGGTCGCAGGACCTACTGCCGGTCCACACGCAGCCACACTCGAGCTCTGTGCACTCACCAGGCCTGAGACCTGAGGATGTTCATCCTCTCATTGGGCAGAGCACACCTTCTGAGGTGCGGGGCGGCCTACAGACCCAAGTCGCCACCCAGACCCTCCTCCCTAGACAGCCCAGATTTCCCTTGCCATCCAGGAAGAGTCCATCTCGAAGACTTCACCCCAGACATATCTCTCGTGTGTGTTTTTCTGGCTGTGTTATTGAGCTTTGGTTTCACGTTGGGTTATGGTGGTGGTTTGGACACTGGCCTTGCTGTATTTCATAGACTGCCGTGACGCCACTGATCATGCTCTGCTTTTCACTGGTTATTTGACGGATAGGCCCTCATACCCCTCTCTGGCCCACAAGTGAGATGTGATCCACAGACTCAGGCTTCCTGCTGGGGTCACAGGTGGACACCACCACTCCACCTTCTCTTCTGTAGAGAGGTAGACTCGGGGCTGGCCTGAGTCTCAGCCTCCTATGACAGCCATGTGCCATCACAACCAGCTACGGGTTAACTAGGAATCTCATGAACGTTTCTGCCAGGGCTGGCCTTGAACCACATCCTCCTGTTCTCAGCCTTCAAACTAAGATTACAGGAATGAACCGCCAGTAAAACCAAAAAGTCAGACTACAAGGAGACGTCACTATAATTCCAGTTCCATTATGACAATTCCACAGTGTATAGCATACTTTGATCTTTATTATTCAATATCCTGTCCTTTTCCTCCCCCCATCCCTGCCAATGCTCTGTAGACAGAACCCTGTTCACTCCTGTCCTGTGACCACTATCATCACTTACGGTCTAGCTTCGATTGCAAACTCTTAAACAAGGCCAGGGGTGGTTGCTTTCATCAAGCCATAGGTAAGAGGATCTCACTTCAAGGCCAGCCCCAGGGAAAAAAACTATGAGAACAACAAGCTAAAGCAAAACAGGACCAGAAGCAAGTATGAGGCCCTGAGCTCAGACGCCAGTACTCCAACTCCCCCTAACCCAAACCAAGACTCCCAAGCGTTTAACCATGCCGCCCAGTGTACTAATACCGCTTGCCCTTAACAAGCTTGTGGCTGGTAGCGACTTTTTAATGCTTTTAAGAGGCTGTTGGTATTAACAACGCTCAGGGGACAAAGCTGCGCTTTAGAAAATGAGGATGCTTAAATCAATTTAGCAGAAGATGGAACTTGAGTAATTTCTTTCACTTACAGAAAGACTGTACAGCTCTGGGTAGTGTCTCAGCACCATTGCCTGTAGTTGGCATGCATAAGTATGTTGCCTGGAGTAGGATTTTCAGAGCCATCCTCCATGTTTCATAATGGAGTTGTGCGGTCCTGATTCTTCCCGCAGAGAACCCGACCGTGTGCTGAGGGCTCTAAGGCTTTTCTGCTTTTGAACAACGGCTAACACCTACGCTTGTTCTCGCCCGAGGTCCGGTTGGGCCAGGGCCTTCGGTAGAGTCTGCCCCAACTTGTTTTTTCCAGTTGTTCATCGTCTCTGGGTGACGGCTGTCTGGTGTTTAATTTCAGTATCCGGCCCAACATCTTCCTGGGAGTTGCCGAGGGCTCAGCCCAGTATAAGAAGTGGTACTTTGAGCTGATTATCGACCAGGTGGACCCCTTCCTGACAGCGGAGCCCACGCACCTGCGGGTGGGCTGGGCATCGTCCCCAGGCTACGCCCCGTACCCCGGAGGCGGGGAAGGATGGGGGGGCAATGGTGTGGGCGACGACTTGCACTCCTACGGCTTCGACGGACTTCACCTTTGGTCAGGTGAGTGCCCCCCAAAGGCCCGGCCTCTGACCTCTCCCCCAAAACCACGGAGTCTCAGATTGCTCACGCTGAACATGTCACTGTCTGGTGAAACAATACAGATTTATGAGTCTCAGAGTATTAGGTTTAATACAGCACTACTTTGACTAGTCGTCGGTACTTGGTCCACAGCATATCATGTGACTTGAGCTCAGGCTCTCTATTGGTAAAAACCTTGATCACATAGGATTGTTGTGATTTCATGAATAAACAGACGCTTAGCTTTCTTTACCAGGCCGTAAGCTTTTTTTTCTCATTTTCTCATCCTTTTATTCATAGACTTTCATAGAAGAAAGAAAGGTTTCTGGAGCTTAGCATATCTAAACTCCACACCATGAGCTGGGAAGAATCAGTCTCCTTAAAGAAATTAGAAACACGTCAAACCTGCATACTGTTCACGTTTGACTTCATTGTTTGTTTGTTTAATATTGCTGTGGGTCCTATAACGAGGAACTTATTCCTCATTCTCTGCAGCGAAGTAAAGTACTAAAGCTTCACGCATAGACTCCTAGACCACACTCAACAAACTGGTCAGTGTGCACCGCGCGCATTCTAGGCGGGGTACTCCTCCTCGACAGACAGCCTGCGTTCCGTGCGCCTCCCTGGCTTGGCTGGCCACTCACGCCGGACCCAGTGTTCATGGACCCTACTCCAGCCTGACGAGCTCTGCCAGTGGCAACTTTGTCATTCATTCCTTTGCGCTTTTCTTTCTGGTTTGTCCACTTCATGTTCTGAATTCCCAGACTGACATGACACCCTCCTTATCTCTAGAAAGCAACCTTTGTACCTCCGTTCCAGTGTTTACCCGGTAGCCTTGTAAGGTTTCTTGGTTGTTCATTCCCATCTATGGACTCCTCAGGGGCAAGAACCTTGGCCTATGTTTGGTTTTATTTAAGAAGGATATGATACTTTCAATCTTTCAGTCCACTGATAACAGTGAACAGTTTTAAGCTGAGATGAGAACTATTACCAAAGATTGGCATATAGCTCCCATACCCATCAGGTGAAAATTTTTTAATTACCTTTTGGTGACTTATTATGAAGCCATTACAATCCAGTACTAATGAATAGTTTATGAGAGATATTTTAGTAGGAAAAAATGATAAAGCCTGCATATCCCAGTTTGGTTAAAAATCTGTAGGTATGCATGCATGTACTTTACCAGAAACATTTTGTGGACCTTTTTTCTTTTTTTATACTTTTCTGTATACATTATGAACATTTGTAAGAAACATATGTTTTGCAATCAAGAAATAAGGTGTCTTGCATCTTTGTCACCCTACTAAATCTGACGTTAAAGTTCTTAAAAACCAATGAGCTGGCCAGGCTGCGCGGTGGTATCTGACCACTTGCCGGCCTCTGTGGCTTCTCCCGCAGGGATAGAGTGGCCACATCTTCTTTTTCCCTGGTGGCTTCAAGAAACAAACCAGGGCTTTGGGCAAGTACTGTGCTGCTGGACTAGATCCCCGGCCCTTGTTTTTGAGAGATTCTCATGATGTAGCCCAGGCTGGCTTTCGGCCCCCTACCCCACCCCACCCTCTCAAGCACTAGAATCCCTGCCAAGTGCCCGCACGCTGCTCTGGCTGTATGTTTTTGGGGATGTAGAAGGCAGCAAGGCCTTTGAGTATGAATGGTGGAGCAGATACACGTACCCCTGCCTCCGGTGAGCTTCACCCAGCGAAAGCAGTATCTGTCAGGCACGATGCCTGCTCTCTCTTCAACTTAGAAATACTTTCTCAGTGTTCATATCACAAAGCAGTGCTTCAAATGTGTTGGCCCCTCCCAGCCTCCGACGTGCCCGCTGTACCCCCCACCTCCCCGTGGTGGCCGCTGGGTCTCCCCCTCCCCGTGGGCATCCCCAGGGTCCTCCATTCCTCTTCCTGTGCTGTGCCCACCAGGACGGATACCCAGAGCGGTCGCCTCCATCAACCAGCACCTGCTGAGGTCAGACGACGTGGTGAGCTGCTGCCTGGACCTGGGGGTGCCCAGCATCTCCTTCCGCATCAACGGGCAGCCGGTCCAGGGGATGTTTGAGAACTTCAGCACCGACGGGCTCTTCTTCCCCGTGATGAGCTTCTCAGCCGGCGTCAAGTAAGTTACTTCCGGGTCACAGGAAGTGGCCCGGCTTCCTCTGCGGGTTCCATGAGCCCAACCACCCTGGAAGGTCGGCATGTGACAGCCAGACCGCGTGCTCAGGGCTGGCTGAACAGCCACCTCCCCTGCAGGGTCCTGTGACATTCCCAGATACGGCACGTAGTGAGATAAATTCTGTGCAGAAAACTAATAGTTACGAGAGCATTGCGTGTTTATTTGAAGAGAAAATCTTGAAAGGTTTAAGTAGCGCAGTAAACATCCCCTTTGAGTCTGATGCTTACCAGTAATTGTCATTACTATTTTGACGTATTTTCTCCAAGTCTTTTTTCACATGAATATGTACATTCTTCTTAAATGGCAATCACAGTGAGTATGAAGTTTTATGTCTTGTTTTGGATTCGGCAGTACGTTACAAGCCTTTTCCTAAGCCCTTAGGGATCTTCGAAATGACATTTTATGACCAAATTATGTCCCTTTATTTGGCTGCTCCATAAATAACCATTCAAATTCCATTTCTATTGCTGTAAATAAAATCACCACGAACATGCCTGCATATAAATCCTCTTCTGAACTTAGTTTGTTCTTCCTAGAAGGTCAGAAATATATACTGAACTTTTTTAAAGTCCCAGTTGATGGTTATGCAGCCAAACTGATTTTCGGAAAACTGTCTGAAATTTCAGAATTTATTGTCAACAGTTGAACCCTCTATGAGGCTCTAAAAAGCCATAAATTCCTTCATAATTTACTTTACAGTAAATCTGGCCCCAACAGAAATAAAATTTTCAGTCTATCATCGATCCTACCTCTTGCTATTGGTTTGTTTAGTTGCAGAGATAATGTGTGGCTTGTTGTAGGATACTGACCCTCATCTGGCTTCGGGTTCTGCCTAATGTGTGTATATGCAGCATATACTTTCTTATTTTCTTTTTTCAACTCCCAAGAATTCCAAGGTCTATATATTTCAGGTAAAGAATTTGGACCTAGCCTGTCATTTAGAGCAGTACATGGAAAGGCCCGGCTGGCTGAGCGCTTCTTAACTCTTCCTGCCCTCAGTGTTTTCCTTTTTTATTTTTTTTCTAAACAGTTGGAATCCAGGGCCTCAACCTCTTCCATGGGAGCCACACCTCCAGCCCTTTTTGTTCTGGCTACTTTTTAGATAGGGCTTTATTTTTTGCGAGGGCTGACCCCAACAGCCTAGTATGACACACGCATGCCACAGCCCAGCCACGGTTGAGATGGAGTCTTGCAGACGTTTTGCCTGGGGGCCTAGGCCTGCCGTCTCTGATCTTAGCCCCTCCCCCCATCCACTGCAGAGAAAGATGCTCAGGCTGGCCTCAAACTTCAACCCTCCTGATCTCTACTTCCCAAGTAGCTAGGATAACAGGCCTGAGCCTGTACCCAGCTTGTACTTTGACCGTCTTAACCATTCGTTCATTTTTCCTGTTTCCCTTAAAACACTGAGATAGGACTTTCGTATCTATGGCTTTTTTTTTTAGGGTGGGGAATGGGGCTCTTTTGGAATCCTCTCCTGCAAAGAATAACTGGATGATGTAGGTGATTAAATGTCTTCTGTGTGGGTCAACAAGTCGTGCTATTTTTAGAGCAAACTGAGAAGCAACGTTGTCCAGATAAAAGAAATGCAGCCTCCGTCTGTCAGCCACAGCTGCTGAGAGAGTAGAAGGAAGGAGAGCCGTTAGGAAGCTGGAGGTGCACGTGCTGATTTGGTCCCAGCTTAGTTCTGGCTGTGCTGGGCTTGCGGCTGTGCAGGGGTCACTGAGAAGCAGCCCTGATGCGGCTCAGCTTGCCCCAGGAAGCGCTCACTCTGACGCATTGCTGCCTCTGCTTCAGAGAGGAAGGAGCACTGCCCGCAGAACTGGAGCAGGTGAACGCTGGCCTGAACCCCACACCTCACAGACGCCACGCCCTGTCCCGTCAGGGCCAGCCTGCCCTGCAGACAGCGAACGCTCCCCATAAACCAGCACCTCACAGACGCCACGCCCTGTCCCGTCAGGGCCAGCCTGCCCTGCAGACAGCGAACGCTCCCCATAAACCAGCACCTCGCAGACGCCACGCCCTGTCCCGTCAGGGCCAGCCCGCCCTGCAGACAGCGAACGCTCCCCATAAACCAGCACCTCACAGACACCACGCCCTGTCCCGTCAGGGCCAGCCTGCCCTGCAGACAGCGAACGCTCCCCATAAACCAGCACCTCACAGACACCACGCCCTGTCCCGTCAGGGCCAGCCTGCCCTGCAGACAGCGAACGCTCCCCATAAACCAGCACTCCCTCCCAGCCCATCCAGGGAAGGCTGGTTCAGTGCTCACACCCACTTCTTCTCCTTATTACTTTGTTCGGTTATGGAAAAAAGTAGAAAAAAATGAGATACTAATTCCTAGTGAATTAAAACTCCTACTGAACAGAAATGTCTCAGTGATAACTGCGTGTGTCATAGTGCAGGGCTTGAACTTGGGGCCCGGGCACTGTCCTTTACCTTTTTTTCCTCAGCACTAGCATTTTACTACTTGACCCGCAGCTTTCTGACTTTCTAGTGGTTACTTGGTGACAATAGGCTTATGGGCTTTTCTGCCTAGGCTGGCCTTGAACTGCAGTCCTCCTACCTCAGCCTCAGAGTAGCTGGGACTGTGGAAGTGAGCCATCGGTTCCGGCTCTTCATGACAATTTTTTAGATTTATGTTTCGCCCGCCCTTGTCAGGTTTGCGTTGCCCGTCCAGACAGTCTTTCTCCATCATGGAGAGCTCAGAATCTTCTCTTGTAGTCGCTTCTACCTTCTGTGCGGCTCTGGCTTCTATTTCCCATCGTCCTATCGCTGTCAATTTCATGGCCTTTGACAAGACCATGGTTTTAAACTTTTAGTAATTATTTTCCTCTTTACAAACTCTGTTGTTATAATACCTGACAAGATGTCGACCAACAGTCGTCACAGAGTGAGGCCACAGGAGGAGCGAAACTCTGGTTCGGTTCGGTTTCCCCAGAGCCAGAGTCAGCGTAGTAACTGCTGACTGGACCGCGCATCAGCATGCGCCCTCCTGGCTAGCTGGCCTGAGAGCCTCTGTGGCTGTCTTCTCTGCATTACAGGTGTAGCACCTGAGGGACAGCCCTGCTCAGTATGCAACAGAAGTGGGTATGAGACACGTACACCTTGGCACCCACCAAAAGGGCTCGGATGCCAAGAAGCCCTTATTAAAAATAAAAAGGGGCCAGCTGCCAGTGGCTCACACCCGAAATCCTAGCTCTTCAGGAGGTTGAGATCAGAAGATCATGGTTCAAAGCCAGCCCAGGAAGGAAACTCTGCGAGACTCTTACCTCAAACAAACTACTCCAAAAAGCTGGAAGTAGAGTTGTAGCGCAAGTGGTAGAGTGTTCACCTTGAGCAAAAGCAGCACAGGGACAGAACCCAGCCCCAGGACTGGCAAAAAAAATAATGGATCATTGTGTCATCCCTGCCCGTCATCAGCAAATGGGACACGGACATCTCGTGGGAAGCCGCAGACGCTGGTGGGACTTGGGGGCCACTTCATGTTTTGAAGAACGGGGTATTTTCTAGAGGAGAATATATTTTACAGCTACAAACTCCTCAAAACCAGTTTATTCATCTTCCATGACCCTGTTACCAGCCCCTTCTAATTTAAAAACAACCATGTCCTAAAACACGTGGTGTCTGGGGTTGCCGTTGGCTTTTTACCGGTATACCCCAGACTTGGCTGGTGTTCAGGTACCCAGCAGCTTTGCTGTGGTCAATGCTGTAGAAATTATTGCTGCAGTAAATACGCTTCTGTAGAGAGCAGCGTGGAGCTGGCTGGCTGGCAATAAGACCTCAGGCTGTCCTTCAGTCTTAGTGACACAGACTAGAGGTGTGATGAGGAGCCATGACTGACTGACTAAGCTCGGGTCAGCAAGGCTTGGACCTCTCTCCACAGCTGCCCCCTGGTCTCTTTTGGAGCATTGTCCCAGCTCTTCCAGAAGGGTTCAGTGAGCACAAGGAGACCTCCGGGAAGACTGACCTGATTCCATGTTTGCTAGTGATCTGTGAATGATGGAAGGGAAACTCACCTGTGCTGAAATTCAGGGATCAGTCTTGTAAATCTGAGTAGTCATAGCCCTTTCTACAAGTTAGTAAGCAAAAATGAACAAGACTCAGAAGAGGAAGTTAAAAACACTAATGGAATTTATTCTCCTATGAGCCCGGTAAGTAAACGTCACACATCGCCAGACTTCTGTGCTTTGTAGGCCCCTCCCTGTTCCTCTGGGAAGTGAACGCTTCATGAGAAAACAACTCTTCTAGTGTGAAGCATCTGACTTGGAGGAGGCCCTCGGGTGACACAGGAGACAGGGAGTTGATGAAGGAAATTGTTTTTAAAGTCTGAGGATCAAAAACAACTAATTCAGGCTCACACCCTTCGTCCTAGGTTAAAAAAAAGTGTAGGACAATCATGGTCTAACCCTAAACCAGATAAAAATGCAAGATCCTACCTAAAAAAAGAAGAAGAGGTAGAGCCCCGCTCAGCAAACCCCACAAACACACACAGAAGGAAGGGAACGGTGGGGAAGATCAAGGGCTCCGTTTTCACATTCTCTGTGCTTTGAGTTTAACGTTTGTTGGAAGCTGGGAAACTCAGCGAGAAGGAAGGAGAGGACCGTGGAGGCTGATTGCAGGGCCGCGTGGGTGGGGGGAGCTTGCCGAACGCTGGGTGTCAGGTAGAGTGTGTGTTAAGTGATACAGACGAGGTAGTTCTGCTGCTTCTCTTTGTACCCCATAAACGCATTCCCTGGACTCCTGAGTTGGTGGGTGGGTCCAGTAGCTTTTACTGCTCCTTTACGAGAAACAGCCTTGTCAGTCATCTAAGAGGCCAGTCTATTTGACCATAGAACGCGGTCGCGTCCATCACGGTGGCAGCCCTTGCCCATCTTGGGCTGGAGTGTGAGGCAGTTTGTCCCCTCCAGTTCTGGCTCTGCCCCCGACCTGTCCTGGAGCTCTGGAGTTGCGTCCGGGAGGCGTGGCTGGTGCACGGGCAGGCCTTGTGGCGTTGGACGGGCAGGCCTTGTGGCGTTGGACGGGCAGGCTTTGTGGCGTTGGATGGGCAGGCCTTGTGGCGTTGGACGGGCAGGCCTTGTGGCGTTGGACGGGCAGGCCTTGTGGCGTTGGAGGGGTGGTGCACGGGCAGGCCTTGTGGCGTTGGACGGGCAGGCCTTGTGGCGTTGGACGGGCAGGCCTTGTGGCGTTGGACGGGCAGGCCTTGTGGCGTTGGACGGGCAGGCCTTGTGGCGTTGGACGGGCAGGCCTTGTGGCGTTGGACAGGCAGGCCTTGTGGCGTTGGCAGGTGGCCTGTGGCACTGGGCGGTTTGTGGCAGTTGCTGCAATTGTTGTCTTTGTCATTGGGGGTTCTTCCGTAGTTTTCCCCAGTGAGCAGCAGCCTGTGGCATCTGGAACTGCGATTCCCAGTCCTGCGGCTGCTCCCTGTTCCCAGTGCTCAGCTCCCCCACCCCGGGGCTTCCGGCCTTTACTTCTAGTCGACCTGCGGAGGGCGGAGCCTTTCCTGGGCCCCTGCCTGCCTCTCCAGGGCGGCATCTGGCCTTACACTCCCTGGAGGGGATAGTCCCTTTTTTGCTCTCTTGTTGCTCTCCCGGGCAAATGTATCCTTTGCTAGCTTCCGGAGGCTCGCTGTGTTCTGAGCAGCCTGACGCCTCCTCGGGAGCCGTCTCCTTCCCCAAACACCCTTCCTGGGTACAGGGCACGGGTGGCCGGCAAGGCTGAGGCCCCTGCTGTGAACTTTTTGGTGTCTTCTGCACAGCAGGTCCAGCAGCTCCATTTGGAATGCCAAGGTAAGTTGGCCTCCGAGTTATGGATTCATGGATCTGCCTTCGGGCTTCTTGCAAGAATCAGCTAACTTGAGCGCCAGACACCAGCCATCTCTTGGCCTTTTGGCTAAGATCAAGGGCAATATCTCCAATAACTAAGATGGGTGTCTGGCATTTCTTTTCCTTCTTTTAAGAGTTTCCTTCAAACTTACACTTTACCCCTAGTGATTTCTTCCTAAATAAATAAGTCTGCATCCCCCATGGCGGTCAGGAGGAACCCCACAGTTCTGGTAGCCGCTGTGTGACCCGGCAGCCCTCTCTGGTGGTGAGGGAGAGGGGCCCAGGGCCAGGCCAGTCCATCCACCAGCTGGGATAGGGACTCTAATCCGGCAGGACTCTGGGTTGTCTTCCACCCAGTGGAGCACAACGAAATCGGCTTTGAAGACAGACGCCTCAGTAAGCAGTAAACATGGACTTCTGCCAGAGTTAAATTTTCATTTTAGAGATTCGGGGCCCATTAGAGGAGAGAAAATTTATAACCGAATCATTGCTCTCATTTTAATAACAGAATACAATCGCAGAAAACATTGTTCTCTTTAAACGAGACATGAAACACTACCTGTCTTGATTTGTTACCTACCCAGCAGATCTTTCAGTGTTAAGGAATTATCTAAACGAAGCCCTGCTGGCAAGAAAGCACACAGATGAATCATTAAGTCCATCTAGAAGTTCTGTGTAGATGTTTCTGGAACTCAACACTAGTAACAGGACGCACTTGCTACAAGTCTTCGGCTTCTCACAGGCAGTCTGCTCAATGAGAAGAGAGAGCCAGAACTCTTCCCACACTAATGCTTTGCTTGAAAAGATCCAGTTTTATCCTGAGGTTGCAGCACGTCAATTATACAATCCTTTATGTTGCAGTTGAATCTGGAAAGTTCTCAGCAAATAATCCTCAGGCTTAGTCACGATTTCCTGAAGGCTCCCTAGGTCAGCAACACTGCAGGCTAATGACAGTTTCATTTTAGCGTCTTGTGAATGTTCGTGTCCTTAGTGTGTAAGTACAGATCATGCTCCATTACGTAACACGAGGCAGGCACGCTGCGGGAGGGGCATCCTGGTTCCGATTCTGTGTCATGGTGTTTGGAAATTTAAAAGGGCAAAGTAGGAGGCTCCATGCGATCTCTTTAATGAATTTAAAACAGCAGTGTGTAAGAATGCTATTTGGATAAAGCATTCTCATTGAGAACGTGTCTCACTTGGAGAGATCTTTATTTTCCAGTTTCATAATTAGGATTTTTCCATAATCATACTTACACAGCCAACATTGAGCCTTCTTTGCAAGGCTACATTTCCAGAATGTTCCAGTTAAAGGAAGAAGGGCCTAGTTAGAAATGGCCTTTCTCCCTATGCATCACCTCTTACACACACACACACATGCACACACATGCATGCACACTCATGCACACAAATGCATGCACGCACACATGCACGCACACATGCACGCACACATGCATGCACACACATGCACACACGCATACACATGCATGCACGCACATGCACACCCGCATGCACACACATGCACACGCACACATGCACACACACATACACACACACACACACACTAATGGCTGCAATTGGGCTGGGAAGGTGGCTCAGTGGTAGAGCGCTTGCTTTGCATGCATGAGGCCCTGGGTTCGATTCCCCAGCACCACATAAGCAAAAAGAAAAAAAAAAAAAACTAATGGCTGCAATTCCTGCCCATCCCAGCTCCAACACAAAGCTGGCCCCTGTCGCGGCCTCCCACCCTCTGGCACTGGGACTGTCCCATGACTGTGCATCTGTGCAGACATGTGGGATTGTGTGGATAAGCAAATGCTTGTTAATGGCAAGAGCAGAAGAATGGACAGATGTTGTCTGCTGACCCTGTGTGACCCTGTGAGGTCACTGTCCACCGCTGACCCTGTGTGACCCTGTGAGGTCACTGTCCACCGCTGACCCTGTGTGACCCTGTGAGGTCACTGTCTGCTGACCCTGTATGACCCTGTGAGGTCACTGTCCACCGCTGACCCTGTGTGACCCTGTGAGGTCACTGTCTGCTGGCCCTGTGTGACCCTGTGAGGTCACTGTCCACCGCTGACCCTGTGTGACCCTGTGAGGTCACTGTCCACCGCTGACCCTGTGTGACCCTGTGAGGTCACTGTCCACCACTGACCCTGTGTGACCCTGTGAGGTCACTGTCTGCTGACCCTGTGTGACCCTGTGAGGTCACTGTCTGCTGACCCTGTGTGACCCTGTGAGGTCACTGTCTGCTGACCCTGTGTGACCCTGTGAGGTCACTGTCCACCACTGACCCTGTGTGACCCTGTGAGGTCACTGTCGACCTGCTGACCCTGTGTGACCCTGTGAGGTCACTGTCTGCTGGCCCTGTGTGACCCTGTGAGGTCACTGTCCACCGCTGACCCTGTGTGACCCTGTGAGGTCACTGTCCACCGCTGACCCTGTGTGACCCTGTGAGGTCACTGTCTGCTGACCCTGTGTGACCCTGTGAGGTCACTGTCCACCGCTGACCCTGTGTGACCCTGTGAGGTCACTGTCTGCTGACCCTGTGTGACCCTGTGAGGTCACTGTCCACCGCTGACCCTGTGTGACCCTGTGAGGTCACTGTCGATCTGCAGGTCCGCCTGTCTTGCCCTGTTTTAAGTTCTTGGCACAGTGATCATATTTTCTCGTCACCTTGCGGGGGTTTGTGTGTGTTTGGTTTTTGGTAGTCGTGTTGGGGATTGAACTTGGGGCCTTGGGCTCGCTAGACATACTCTACTGCTTGAGCCACAGCCCACAAAGGCCTTTTGCTTTTAGTTTGTGTTTCAGGGTCTTACGTTTTTGTCCAAGCTGGCCTTGAACCAAGATCCTTCTACCTCTAGCCTTTCAAGTAGCTGTGGCCACAGGCATGTTGGCTTGTTTTGAGATAAGATCTTGCCTGAGCTAGTCACAAACCACAGTCGTGCAATCTCCAGCTCCAGTAGCTAAGATTACAGGTATGACCACCATGCCCAGCTTCTAATCACTTTAATGTGGTTGCGGTTGATTTGTGGAAGCTCCAGTTGTAGTTATAAATCTTGACGCATACGTTGGATCATTTTGAAATAGCTCTCTTTTGCGTTCTCCTCCTTACTGGTGAAACTTCAGGGTTTAACTTTAATTCTAACCTAACATATGGGTGGATGGTTGGTTGGCTGGCTGGCTGCCTGGATAGACGAATGGATGGACACTGGAATACTTCCGTGGGACAGTAACTAGTGCCTGTGCCCTTGATTGGAGTCCCTGGAGGCCTTTCTCCTGCGGTGGAGATCCCGGAGCTGGCCACGCTGGCCACTGCAGCCTCCACCTCTGCGCCCCCCTCCTGTGGCCGCGTTAGGGAATTGCAGCCTCTTCCGTGGGTCATTGCTGTCCCTTCACCTGCTACACAGGCCCCTTACTACATATCTCCGTCTGGATATACAATTTCCTACGTTCTTTGTCATTACAGTATGCTTTTCTTTTATATGTGGATAATTTCACTCAAGGAGACATGAAGTTCTGGCAGTTGAGCCTGATTGTAACCCAGTAATATTGTTATTACTGCTCTTTCCGGTGTGGTAGTACTATCGATAGTGACTGTTAGGAACCTCGCGGTGCTGTACATGAGTAAATCCCAAGAGCATAGCTGATGTGAACATCCGGTCATGGTACTGGGCTCTCGGTTACCTCTCTACTGCTTCTTACCTATCTTTGGTGGGCCCTGTTCAGTCCCCTTCTGACAGATGACTTGGGGAGTCTTTCACTTGAGTTTGGACACATTTTGACTTTCAATTTCTGGTCTCTTCGAATGACAGAGTGCGTTTCCTGATGGGTGGACGCCATGGGGAATTTAAGTTTCTGCCTCCCTCTGGGTATGCCCCGTGCTATGAAGCCTTGCTCCCGAAAGAGAGGCTGAGACTGGAGGCTGTGAAGGAGTACAAGCGCGATACGGGCGGCGTCCGCGACCTCCTGGGCACCACGCAGCTCCTCTCCCACGCCTCCTTCACCCCGTGTCCGGTTGACACCAGTCAGGTAGGCTCCAAGGGCCGGACACCAAGCCTCACAGGGCGTGGCAGGGTGAGCGCTGGCGTGGCGGGGTGAGCGCCGGCGTGGCGGGGTGAGCGCCGGCGTCTCTCTGTCTTTGAGCTGTTCTTACGAAGTGTTCTGTAGAATCGTGTGGTGTGAATCGCTGTTCTTTGCCCTTGCAACTCGTGTATTGATTGAGTTTGTTAGGTTTGTCTCCCAGTAGACATGTTGAGTGCCTGTGCGATGCAAGGCATTGCACTCCCTGAACGATAGGGAAGAAATGTAACGGCAGCGAGAAACTACAGCCAAATTGAAGAGGTGAGGAGCAAATATGTTATTATTTAAGGCCAGGAATGATGAATGCAAACTGAGCAGTATGCACAAGTAAGTTCATACTGCACCCTGCTAGTGTGTTTCTAGAAGTCCGTAGACAAACGGCGCTCAGTCAGGGCCCCTGCTGGGCTTACGTGGGGAGAGACATCTGGGGTACGAGAGGATATTAGGAAGGAAAGTAGGGGCAGGTGGCTGAGTCTCCGGTGGCTGGACATTTGGGGAGGGAGGAACATGCTGGAGCAGGACGGAAAATAAAACTGAAAAGTTAGGATGGTGCAGCGGGCGGGTGCTGTTGTGTGGTGGGAGACATGCACTCAGAGTCTGGCGGGAACCCCCAGCATCCCAGCTGTACGCACGGAAATGGGTGAGGACGGAAGGACCTCGAGGCAGCGTGTGACAGCTTATATGAGTCATTTCAGCATGCAGAACGTTCTGGTGTGTATTTCCTTACACTCATGCGAGCTCATTATATTCAACTGTGCTGCTTTTACCCTGTGGAGCAGCAAAGTAAAGTTGGGGGGAGATGGGGAGCCCTTCACCGGGAAGACCACGCAACACAGACATCTGCAGAGAAGGGCTGGCCAGAGGCTGCAGGCGCAGAAGGGCTGGAGGCCGGGGGGCGGAGCGGGGGGGTGCGTGGTGCTCTCACGGCGGAGCACTGAGCCCTGGGGACTCTGCAGTAGATCCTGACATAATTGCTTCTGCTTTCCACTTTCTCCTTTTCCTTCAGGTTGTTTTACCACCTCACCTGGAGAAGATCCGAGACAGACTGGCCGAAAACATCCACGAGCTTTGGGGAATGAATAAAATAGAACTCGGCTGGACTTTCGGCAAAGTACGTATTTCAGGGTGGAGGACTAGAGTCGGGTTTCCCAAGGGGTTCTTGAAGGACTGCTGAGGATGGGAACTCTGCCAGCTTCCAGGCCCACTCTCCTCTCCTACCATCCGGCTGGCTTTCGCGACATTCAGAAGCAAGCTTTTACTGTCTGTCCATGGCAGGAGCCCTGGAGACCTAGCTCTTCACAGCCAGTGTCCATCTCCTGTCTCCCCTCAAGTTCTGACTGCTTTATTGGGGAAATACGGGGTTCATACCTCCACGTCTCCCATTCAGAAAAAAGCCACTGTCTTTGCGTGGGTGGTAATAGCCCACTGATTCATTGTCTTGAATCTGAAATTGTTGAACATGGCTTTCAGATGTAGCGTGAAGATTAATGGACACTCAAGGGAGGTTAGATAATCCCTCACTAGAGAACATTTTTCAGAGAAAATGTAAATTGACTTTGCTCTGTGATTTGTATAAGGTCATGTCTAAAGATGGAAAGCGGTGAGTTCTGTAGATTCCTGTGACCCTGCTCTCTCAGATGATGCATAGTCCTCTTAGCTGCGGCTTGTCCCTCAACAGTTATTGTGTGGATAATCATTTATAATCATTTATAATCACCCCTCTACCACGTGAGCCTGTAGCACCACAAGCCTCTTCCTTTAGAAGATGTGGCACAGTTGCAATTTTAGATTTAACCTCACAAATATTACTACTTCCTACATCATTGGGCGGTTTATTCATGAGGTGTGCTACCTGTGCTCAACAGTTGATCTCCTGACTGTGATAATGTTCAGACGGATGTAGATCCAGCAAGCATTGGATGGATGAGCCATGCTCTCATTCAGTGCAATCGCACAAGCCCCATGGGGCTATGAAGCATTAGAAAAGTGGCTAATCTGGATTGAGATTTGAGAATGTCAAGTCCACACTGGATTCTAAGGACTTAGTGTGAACAAAAATAATACAAACTATCTCCTAAAAATTCTTGCCTGGCTATCTGTTAAACTAGTAATAAGTCATATACCCTGCTAATATTAATTACACCTATTTTTCTTTTTTCTAATGTGGCTTCTAAAGATACAAATTTGGTTCACCTTTGTGTCTGACTGCATTTCTGGCACATGCTGGTCAGGATTCTGTAGTTCCTCACATCCTGGAGCAGGCCACCTTTCAGTAAATGATGGTGTCATGAGTTTTGAGCACAGAGAAGCTGGACCTCTCAGGACGTGTGTCCTAAATGCAGACGCCTGTCTAGAAATAAAGCCACAGAGCACAAGCTGTTGGCAACTTGGGGCCCGGGAGCCACGTACTGGAGACAAGGTTGTTGGTTCACCTGTCAGCATGGGGCTGTCTTTTGCCAAGTATGGATTTCCTGGACCAGGATCCAAGGGAATGCATGCCTGGTTCCCGGTGCAGTGCCAGCGGTCCAACATGCATTACATGTTCTTGTCTCCTAGATACGGGATGACAATAAAAGACAGCACCCCTGCCTTGTGGAGTTTTCAAAGCTTCCTGAAACTGAGAAGAATTACAACCTACAGATGTCGACTGAAACCTTAAAGTGAGTGCTTAACTGACTTGAAGTTTGACTGAACAGTGAGTCTATCATTTAATACTTCTAAGCCAATCTGCAAAGGTACAGTGAGTCTATCATTTAATACTTCTAAGCCAATCTGCAAAGGTATGTCTCTTGTATGAAAATATAGGCTGATAAAATCACGTCACAAGAGGATCCCACATAGTGACCTCGTCCACCATTGTGACCTGGTGTGTATGGTCTCTGAAGAACTATAATTTGCTAGGAATGTGGAAAAGGTATAAGAGGCAGAGTAAAAGAAGAACAGTTTATATGAAATCAGGCCAAAAAAAAAAAAAAGATAAGTCATCTTGGAACCAATAGAAAACTTGGCCTGATTCACAAAAATTCAATTTTAAAACAGCTTTGAGCTTCTCCATGATCCCACGCTTGATCTTACCCAAGATCTCTTCTAGCCCAAGGTGATATCTCCCATTTTGAACTCCTTTTGTGCATATTGCCTGTTCTGTTTCTGTGCAGTGCAGAATGCTCTGACACTGCTTTGCGGATGTAACAGTGCTCTGTGAGGGCTTTGTCTCGAAGGCTCACCTATGGGATCCTCTCAGTTATGCGGATGTTTGTTGAGGGAATTGTATGTGGTAGTGTCGCACTTCAGAGCTTCACAGAGACAACTAACTGCAAGTCTTGCTGGCCTGTGGATTTGGTATTAGGATCCTATTTGTCTTGCAGAATTAGAAGTCAGCTATAACTCAGAATGAAGTTATAAACTAGAAGGTGTTTCTGAAGGCAACAATTTAAAACTTCCCTTTTGTGTTTTTTGCTCACTGTCATCTACCTCTTCTAGAAGCTAGCAAATTATGGCCCCTGCAGTAATCAGACCAGCCACCTAGTTGCATAAAATAGAATTTTATTATTGCAAAGCCAAGCTCATAGGTTATGTCCTATTTATATAAAATAAAATTTTATTATTGTATAGCCAAGTTCATTGGTTTATGTCTTATCTAAGGCTGCTCTTTCCTTCATAGCGGCCCCTAAATAGTGTGTCCACAGACTGCGCACTGTCTGGCCACTGCAGCAAACATGTGCTAGCCATCAGTCTGAAGGAATGCCTGTTGTCTTTTTTTTTTCAGTCGTGGGGCCTGAACTCTGGGCCTGGGCGCTGTCCCTCAGCTCTTCAGCTCAAGGCGAGCGCTCTACCACTTGAGCCACAGCACCACTTCCGGTTTTCTGGTAGTTTATTGGAGATAAGAGTCTTAGACTTTCCTGCCTGGGCTGGTTTTGAACCATGATCCTCAGATCTCAGCCTCCTGCGTAGCTAGGATGACAGGCGTGAGCCACGGCGCCCGGCCTGTTGCCGTTTTTATCAGCTCAAATGTGTGTCAGGCTCTTGCTGTCCTTTGTTTTAGAGTTGACCGTGGTCTTCTTCCTCTGTTGTGTCACAGAACCCTCCTGGCCCTGGGCTGCCACATTGCTCACGTTAACCCAGCCGCGGAGGAGGAGCTCAAGAAGGTCAAGCTGCCCAAGAAGTAGGTGAACTTTCTAACGGGTCAGGACTTCAATGCTTCAGTCTCAGTTCCTACACCCAGAGTCGGAAGTCAACAGCCCCAGTAGGGGCTGACGCCAGCTCCTGTTATTCCCCTCAACAGACCCCAGGTCTCACACTACTCAACAATTTCTTTCTTTTTCTTTTCTTTCTTCTTCCTTTTTCTTTTTTTGTTAGTCGTGGGGCTTGAACTCTGGGCCCTGGGCGCTGTCCCTCAGCTCTTCAGCTCAAGGCGAGCGCTCTCCCACTTGAGCCACAGCGCTATTTCTGGTCTTCTAGTGATTTATTGGAGATCAGAGTCTCACAGAGTTTCCTGTCCAGGCTGGCTTTGAACCGTGATCCTCAGATCTCCGCCTCCTGAGTAGCTAGGATCACAGGCGTGAGCCACCGGCGCCCGGCTTACTCAGCAGTTTCTGTAGAGAGTGAGCCCTGGTTGGCCGTCAACGTTTGTACCAGTCTGGATAGGCGCTGGTCCTGAGACTGTTGGCGGCTGGACTCTCTTCGCCACACGAGTGGTCAGCTGCTCTCCGGGCAGTCATACCACAGCTGGCCACAACCTTCTCGACTCACTGATGTATCTATCCAGGCTCTAACGTTTGCACATTATCTATTTCCAACATTTGAGGCTGTGACTCCTGGCATGGACAGCTGGCTGCTAAGGTCACTTCAGTATCTCAAATTCACTTGTGTTTCGTTTTTAATAATTCCAAATGTAAGGTTGAACATTCTAAGACTGAGTCGATCTGGTTGTAACTTCTTGCATTTTGGGATGAAAACCAGGTTGGAAGAGCGTCTGATAATGTGCCAGAATACTGAATCATTTGTTAAACATCTTTTCTGGGAAGTAAGGATGTGTGTGTACTGCCCATCTGTTTCTCCCACAGTCTCCTTTGAAATCTGTGCCAGAGAGAATGGTAGAATAGGGGCTTCATCTACAGACTTGAAATAGATGTGAGCTGCCAGCCAGTGAGGACGATGGGTGGAGAGACAGACATGAATGTATACATGCTTTTGCATTTCCTTGCAGCTTCATGATGTCTAACGGCTACAAACCAGCCCCTTTGGATTTGTCTGATGTGAAGCTCTTACCTCCTCAAGAAGTTTTAGTGGACAAGCTTGCAGAAAATGCACATAATGTTTGGGCAAAGGACAGAATTAAACAAGGGTGGACCTATGGCATTCAGCAGGTGAGGCGTGCCGGTGGTGCATGCTGGAGGGGTTAGATGTGACCATCCATCAAAATGCCCTTTTGCTTTGGAGAGGTATTAAGTTGGCAGGTGGGGGTGTCCTTGCAATGTCCCTTTCCCTGGAATGCATTTGTTATTTGTAGAATCATGGAGCCGATGGAATTTGTGAAGGTCGCCTTGGCATTGACTCCAGGCATAGCTTCAGCTTTGCAGAAATGTATAAGGTTTACCTTTCCCTCTGTTAAGGAAATGCACTTTACCCAGTAGCTATATTTCATCTCGTTATTGCTCACGCTGATTACACTGTAGAGAGTTGTGCTGCCCTCCAAGGCCAAGGTGTAAGGAACAGGTAAACATCATTCACCAGTGGTATTTTAGGGATGTCCTAAATATCTACTAATAAGAATATAAAGAGGGAAAAGCAGCCTGCCAAGGAGCCAGTGCCAAGGATTCCTGAGCAGAATTCCTGGCCTGAGCAGGAATTGACTTAAAAGACAAAGTTCATAGCCAGGGACACATCCCAATCTATCTCACCTCATCCCTGAAAATATTCTCTTTGGCTTAATAATCACCAGAACTAGAGTGAGCGTCAGGGCAGTTCAGCTGATCATTTACAGCTGAGCCCGCAACCCTGCACATGGGGAGCCACGAAGCCTGCGGCTCTGGGCGTGAAGGGGTGGAGATTGAGGACGTGCAGACAGCATTTTACATGATAGTTGGGGTGGCTTTTCCTGAAGTTGTCCTACCGTCTTCTCAGTACCCCTCAAGATGGCGGGGGCTCTTGTTCACATGTGTGCCTTTTGTGATTAAAGGGGCCCCTCACACTCTGCCACTTTTCCATGAAGACCTTTGAAGGGGCCATTGTGGGGAGTCCTCACAGTTCAGACAGCGACTTGAGTTTTCACAGGGAAACATGGCGCAAATCCCATCTGCCCTGTCTCGGGAATGAAGGTTTCTAACCAGTCTCCTGACACTTTGTTGCACATGCTGGCTAGCATTATTGAAATGTTTTTTTCTAAACCTAGCTTTGAGCATTGGTACAACTTTTCCATTTATGCTCACTTAATCCTGAGTGGAAATGGCGAATGTGTACATTGCTAAAGATAAACACACTTGTGGAGACACTAATAGCCCAGGACAGCCAGGAATCGGTCAGTGGGATGAGCTGCTTGTAAAGCTGAAGTGTCTTTTCTTCCCTCTGCTTCATGTAGGATTTGAAGAACAAAAGAAACCCCCGTCTGGTGCCATATGCTCTACTGGACGAACGCACTAAGAAGTCAAACCGGGACAGCCTTCGTGAAGCCGTTCGGACATTTGTGGGTTATGGGTATAACGTGGAGCCGTCGGACCAAGAACTAGGTAATGAGCTAAGACTGGTGAATGATTCTTGCTCCAATTGACTAAACAGGTCCTCTTCTGAGAACATGTAAGTTTTACGTAGGTGTTCATTTTAAACCGGAAGTGGTGTCTTTCATGTGATGTAGAGCGGGGTTACAGTTACGTACATAATGTGTACATTTCTTGTCAAGCATCGTTACCCCCTCCTTTCTTAAATGCTGCATTTTTAAAAGCGTCATTGGAGCATCCTCCCATTAACAGACGCTTCTGTGATGGTTGCTTCTGTGATTCAACCCCTCGGAGGAGGTGTAGAGCAGCTGCAGAGAACCAGGTCACAGAACAATGCCATCTGCCCTCTTACTCTCCAAAGATTGACTGTCACCTTGCTTTGAGATCAGATAATTCCATCTCCAAGTTCAATTCTAACTAAATCACTAGCTTATGACTGGTGAGCACACCACCATAGCCCATCCCATCATGGGATGTCTTTAAAGTCAGTCCTGGATTCAGATCTTTTTCTTCTCTTCATTGGCTCTGTGAGTTTTGAATAAGGGAGTTAACCTCTCTGAACCTCAAGTTTTCTACCCTGATCCTGTAGGGGTAGCTAGCTATACAGCTCTCCTTCATCCTTGCATTGCTAAGATATGATGATGGTGATGGTGATTATTGTGGTGTGAGCAAAATGCTACCTTAGCTAGAGGGAAACTATGGGGCCATCTTGGTTGTCAGCAAATCCTTTGAGGAATGCTCCATAACCATGCTGTGTCCTCCTTTCCTCCCCATGTCTTTCACTCAGTAGCTGATCCAGCTGTAGAAAAAGTCAGCATAGACAAGCTCCGGTTTTTCCGGGTGGAGCGGTCCTACGCAGTCCGGTCTGGGAAGTGGTACTTTGAGTTTGAAGTGGTGACCGGAGGCGCCATGCGTGTCGGCTGGGCCAGGCCGGGCTGCCGCCCCAACGTCGAGCTGGGTGCTGACGATCAAGCGTTTGTGTTTGAAGGCAGCAAGGTGGGTCCGCATGGCGCCCACGTGCCCGTGAGGGGCTCTGGAGACCACAGAGTTGGGATCTTGGGCTTTAAAGTGACCAGTCCAGTGTGTTAAATGTTGAAGAAAAGTGACATTGTCTTGTGTTTGTTCACGTTTTTAAAAGACCTAATTCCTGATTATATGTTACATTTATTTACGGTATAAACGTGGGTCCAGGATGACATTTTTTTAACCATCTTATGAATGATAGTTGGGCAAGTTGGTTAATATAAAAAATACTTTCCCTCAGGATAGCTAAGGTAGGTCAGTCAAGTTGGTGAGGCCTAGTAACCATTGTGCATTATTCATTGTAAGAACAATTTTTAAGTGACTAGCCTGTACCACTAGCTAATGCATGGATTGAACGTGGCCTAGTGGTGCTTCTCTGCCCCTTGCTCTGCTGGAGAGACCTTCCTGTTATTACATCCGTATCAGTCTTTTCATTCAAACCCATTGGTTGGCCCCACTCCAACACTAACTCAGTGAACTCTCTGCAGCCAATGTGTTGGGAGAGGGTTGTCTTACCAATTTTGCTCCGAGAGAATTCTGGTTATGGTCTTCGCTGGGTGGAGCCATGAGACGCAGGCTGCCTTTTCTGTTGAGTCTTGTGTGTCTGTGGGTAGGCCGCTCCTCCCGGTGACATATTTGGTGGAGGGGGGAGTCCTCACGAGGCCATGCGCCACTGCCAACCAGAGGGGCTGCCATGATCACTCCTTTAGCGGGGGTCTTGTTTTGTAGGGCCAGCGCTGGCACCAAGGGAGTGGGTATTTTGGGCGAACATGGCAGCCAGGCGATGTGGTTGGATGTATGATTAACCTGGACGATGCCTCAATGATCTTCACACTGAATGGGGAGCTGCTGATCACCAACAAAGGCTCTGAACTTGCCTTTGCTGACTATGACATTGAGAACGGTAAGCCCCCCCTCCCCCTCCCCCCTCCTTGAATGTGAAGGAAGCTGAGGGCAGCTGAGGGAGCCCTCCTGCATCGTTACGTTGTCTTTGCATAATTGAAACTCTAATGATGAAGGCTTTTTTAATGAAACTAGGGGTGGGACACAGGGCCTTGTACTTGCTGGAAGGTGCTCTACCACTTGAGCCACACCTCCAGCTCATTTGATGCGGTAGTTTCTTAGATAATGTCTTATTTTTTGCCCAAGCAGACAGGCATGGATCATAAATCCTCCCATGTATACTTTCCCTCTGTAATTGGGATGATAGGCATGAAGCACCATGCCCAGCCTTTTTTTATTGGTTGAGATGGGGTCTTGTGAACTTTTTGCCCAGACTGACCTCGAACCACTGTCCTCCCCAATCTCAATCTTCTGAGTAACAAGGGTTACAGGCATGAGTCACTGCACCCAATTTGAAGACTTACCAATTTTGAAGAATCAAGACAACTAATAGTGATAGTTGGTGTATGCAGCATAGATAGAAATTCTAAACTGAGACACTCTCCCCTTCCTATAACTTGACATTTTAAGGTACTTAGGTTTCCTGGCAGTACATGGGAGATGCTAATTATAAAGGAACTAATGACCGTGGCAGGAGAGAATAATTAGCAAATTAAAGGATAATTATATTCTGCTTTGGATTATAAGTCTGCATGTTTGTATATTAGAACTTGATGTTTTGATGAGAACCATTGAAACAGAAAAGTTACATTCAACTATTCCTTTGAATGAAATAAAATTTTCTTTGAAACCAAAGCAGAACTGCACAAAGAATCAGTTAGAGCATGCTGTTTCCCGTCTGTGTACCTACACACAGTGCACACAGGCCATATGTTGGTATATAGGGTGAAGAACCCTGGGCTACAAGTCAGCAGACTTGCTCCTGTCCAGGTGTATAGTTCCCTGAGAATGTTTGCCAGATCTACCTGGGCTTTACTTCTATACCAGTGTAAGGTAAGAGATGAGAGATCTCTATGTTCCCAGATTTTTATTTTATTATTTTGTGTGTGTGTCAGTCATAGGCCTAAACTCTGGGCCTGGGCGCTGTCCCTCAGCTCTTCAGCTCAAGGCTTGCACTCTACCACTTGAGCCACAGCGCCACTTCCGGCTTTTTTCTTTTTGCTTATGTCGTGCTGAGGAATCGAACCCAGGGCCTCAGGCATGCAAGGCAAGCGCTCTACCACTGAGCCACTTCCCAGCCTGTGTTCCCAGATTTGAAGTTCCTTGGCAGTGATTAATATCCGCTGTCTGCACAGACCTGTGCTTGTATCCATCCATCCTGCTACCTCCTCACAGAGGAGGAAGATGCGTCGCCTGTCTGCCTGTGACACCTGCGAACTTTCACCTCTGTGGGCCCCATTTCTCCTTCTGGTCATGATCAGAGCTCCTTACAGCACTAAATTCCTGACTGCAAAAAGAAAATCCATGCTGAAGAAGGCTACATATACAACTGCATAGGCAAAGGAGCATGTGTATAAGATGTAAATGTCCTTTGAAGAGTGTTTTCAGCCTTATGAATGACATGCACACTCTTTACAGACCCCTCTGTAATATGCATGACAGCTGTGCCTTTCAAGAGCTTTAAAGAATTTCCTAAGACATAGGTCTTTGGGGAAACAGAATAGTTGCAAATTGATGTTTTTCCTGGAGTCAGGAAAAGCCATGTGGGAGATCACGTTTTAATACCTTCTGAGGAGTTTTAAGATCCTAGTTGTAAAGAGCATTCCATTTGGAGAGGCAAGTAGGAAAGACATTGCCAGCAGAAGAGATAGCCTGTGTGCTGTACAGAACCGCCAGAGGCTGACTCCTTTACACCAGGAAGACAATGGAAAATGAGAAGATACAGGCCTTTCTCCAGGGAAAGTCATTCCCTGGGGTAGAAAGAGCCAAAGACCAAGGACCTGTCCGTGGCTTTACTATTGTGTTAACTAGAAGAGGTTAGTACCTATCAGTGTTTGGTTCATGTTTAAGGAGTACATAAGAAGATTTTCAGTAATGAGAGTGTGAGTGTGAGAACTTGGGAGAGCCCAAAGCCTTGGTGCTCGAAGCATGTACCCTTATTAGAAACACAGCCCCCCAGCCCCATGTCGAACCAGAGCGGACACTGCATCCCCACAAGAGACCGTAAATCTGAGATGAAGAGTCTAGGCGTGTACAGTGGTAGCAGAGTTAAGTAGCTCACTTTCCAGTGGTAGAATAATGAACAGGAAAAGGTGACTGGCCAGTTATAGATGGCAAGTGACGGATGCAGGATAGAAAGTCTACAAGCAGGATTTGAAGTGAATGTTGAATAAGGAATGTGAGCAGCCAGCCTCTGCCGCCCGAGGATGGAAGTCAGTGAACTTTGAGCAAGGCTAGAACAAGAGAAGGTTTGCATGTGGAATGTATGAATTATGGGGTAAGAAGGGGAGATACGCTGCACAGGACACCCCAGATACCAACATTCGGGCTTTCTCATGCAAGAAACTATAGTCTGCTCTGAGAAAGCACACCCTTGGCCTTCCCCCTCTAGGAAATGAGCAGCTGTGGCAGGGTGTGAGCAGAGAAATGCGGTGAGGAGAGGCAAGCTTCAGGGCAGCCCTGCTTTCAGATCATCTGTGTTGGGATGAAAGAGGTGGCCCACAGGCCTTTCCTGTATGTGATTTGACCTTCAGAGGTGCAAAGTCTATGATTAGGGAGCTGTTTTATCAATAGAGCTGTACTAGAACATTCTCTCATTATATTTATTACTGTGGCATGCTTTAATCATACAGAGACAAGGTAATCTGGAGCTCTTTCCGATGTGGGTTTGCTGTGGGGTTGGTGAGGGGCAGCAGAATGGAAGTTATATGGCATTCTGCGGTAACGGTAGCCTGAGGCATAGAAGGATGGAATCGCATCTCTGTTCTCTGCAGAAGGTGGAAGGAGCCAGCAATCTTGCCTTGAGTGGTGTGGAAAACCATCTGTAAAAATAAGCGTTTTAGACATTGTAACCCCTTCAGGAAGAATGTCCCACAGGCATGTCCGCGGCCATCCAGGCCAGCGCCACAGGCATGTCCGCGGCCATCCAGGCCAGCGCCCCAGTGGGGAGTCTTTAGTTCCTTGCAGAAGGAATATTTTGTGCCCACTCCCGTCTGTGGCACTTGTAAGTTCCTCTCCCAGCCCTCCCCCTCACAGGTGATAGGACCTTACCTGGCTCGTTAGAATTCTTCTCATCAGGCCTGGTCCTTTCCTGGGCCGCCCTGGCTTTTTGTATTTTCACCGAAAGGTTTCTGGAAGGTCAGGAGCCTCAATGCCTTCTCTGGTCCACATTGAAGGAAAGAGATGAAATCCTGAGCATCCTTCCCGACCCCAGAGAGGCACCAGGAAGAGGAGACGGGATGACCCTCAGGAAATGTCTGCCTCTTGCTGCGGCTTTGGTGTCTGCAGGTTGCCTTCCAACTCTGGTGGCTCTGCAGTCGGAAGGCTCTTTGCAGAACGTAGCATCTGCAGACACTCTGGTGCCAGAGCCCCGCCCTCCCTCCAGACAGGGTCTGTGCTTCAGAAGCGACGGGGACGCTTGGCCTCTGTTCTGCACAAGGGCCATCCCCAGACTGCACCTTCATTGCATCCCCAGACTGCACCTTCATTGCATCCCCAGGCTGCACCTTCATTGCATCCCCAGGCTGCACCTTCATTGCATCCCCAGGCTGCACCTTCATTGCATCCCCAGGCTGCACCTTCATTGCATCCCCAGGCTGCACCTTCATTGCATCCCCAGGCTGCACCTTCATTGCATCCCCAGGCTGCACCTTCATTGGGTTTAAGAGGAGATGAAAAGTAAAGCATGGGCTCTTGAGACTAGGAAATGCCTGAAGAATAGTCTGGAATCATCCAACATCTGACCAGCCTTGGATGTAGTGTCTCCTGGGCTCCTTCTCTGAGCTCCCTAGCTATGCCTGTGTCTGTTTGGCGTCAGGAGGTCGCCAACACGCCTTCCTCCCTTTGCTTCAGCCATTCCCTGCCTCCGCAGTGCTCAGCTGTCCTCTGCAGGAACAGCCTGCACAGAGACAGCCCTGTGCTCTGCCGCCAGTTCATCCTGTACCCTGGGACACAGCCGCTGGCCAGGTCTGGGGAGCTTCCTCTCACTCCTGACTGCTTGGCCGTGGGACAGGTCCCATCTCATTCCCCCTTGTCTTGACCTGGACCAAGGGGGCGGCTCCTGCGTCTTTAGTTTTACCCTCAGTAATGCCGTTCCCTCGGCTGACGCTTAGTAATGATGAGGAGCCTGAGTTGAGGGGTGGGGGTGGGGGCGCTTCGGGCACACGTCACCACTTCCTCTTACATTGTGGCCGTGACTAGGAGTCGTTCAAATGTCCCAAGCTATAGCCAGTCATCTGCCGCATAATTATCCTGCTCAGCTCAGGAAGAAGAAAAAAGAAAGAACTTGTCAAGGTATCCTGCTCTCTTCCGGGGCAGGGCTGGGCGGGTGTTTATATGGTCCTGGCTCCAACATATAAAACCCTCATGATGAATTTTTATGTTGAGTTATATATAACCAAAATACCCTCTTGAGAGCAGAGCTGGTTTGCAATGAAAGGCCGTTTCATTCCTCACCCACGTTTCTGTGTGTTCCTTGAGATTTGGTCAGTTCCTTTTTAATCCCAGCACCCAGCAGAGCCCTTAGTCCCAATGTGGTTCCAGGAATTGTGCTGACTACCAGTGCTGTAGTCAGATTTCCGGGGGGTCTTTATTCACAAATGTTTCCATCTATGGAAAGGAGATAGTCTAATCTACCACAGCCCCTTGCACAAAGCTCCCAGGAGCACAGCAGTGCGTAGCGTGGGTGCTGCGTGACCGTGGGCCAGTTGAGCAGTCTGCCTGCTCTGCTGCGGGGCAGGCTGGGGTCTGGTCTGAGTGCTTGGTGTCCTGTGAGGAGCCATTGTGCTCAGTCTGCTAGGATTGCACGGATATTCTCTCTTGTTTAGCAGGGGCATTGGGCACATATGTGTGCTAAATGATGAACTCATAGTTTTAAAAGAAAAACAACCGAGCCTATGAGGGATTTACCTTTTGCTTATCTGACATATTATTTACATCATAGCTTGGGTATTAACAACTGACTTTACTAAGAGTGCAAATTGGCCTTGGCGTGTCTGAAGTAAAGCTCTTATTGTTGAATCTAAATGCTTCCAGTTTGGCCTTTAACTTTCCCTGAAAGGAATGGAGCGGACCAGTTTTCTTTGTGGGAAGCACATCCATTTTTCGGCTGTTGGCGTGAGAGCCCTTCTTCCCCTTGAAGCTCTCTGCGGCTCCAGCCGTCCCTTACCAACCAGCTCCCCACATCCCCGGTCTGAGGTAATTAGAGCTTTCCCTGCTTTGCTGATTTGTTGGCCCACAATTATGATTTATAAATAACCCACAAACCAGAATAGCAGACAGTTTGAACTTCTTCTTTGGTCTGTTCTGAATGGTAACAAGCAAGAATAGCAGACAGTTTGAACTTCTGCTTTGGTCTGTTCTGAATGGTAACGCTAAAACATGATCGGGACGTAGGCGTGGGCCTGGATAGATGCAGAAGCTGTAAGAGGAAGCAGGCAGTTTGTCCTGGCGCTCAGCTGAGCCTCTCCTTCTCCTGCTTAGGTGTGGATGACACTAGGCCCCGCAGCCGGCAGGCGCCTAGGACTTGTTAACACTGTCCTCCCAAAGCATGAGATGCTAAATGCCAGAAAAGCCAAGCTCCAGTTCACCCCTCTAAGTAAATGTCGTTGTGTAGACGTAAGGTATAGAGCATGATGTGGTGAGATACACTGAAGCTTATACTCTAAAGGAATAAGCACGTTCATTTTCTCACAGTCACTCACGTTTTTTTGTTTGTTCTGTGACAAAATTCTCCTCACCAAGTCCATCTTAAGGTTTATTGTGTTGTTTAGTTTTGGAAGCATTTATATTTCCCAGAGCCTAAGAACAATGGTAAGGAAGGCATAAATAGAGAATTTCACTTGTTCTTTTACTGACTTGATCTTTCCAGTTGGTATTTACTTGTTGAGGGTAATCCTGGCCCTAGAGTTGGGGTTAAAGTGCCTGCGAAGCAAGCCCAAGGCCCGACAGAGCGATCTTAGTTGGATTGGGTGCCACAGCTCACACTATGTTCCCCCTTACTCAGGAGGCTGAAATTGGAAGATTACAGTTTGAGGCACAGCGTTAGTAAGACCCCATCTTAATCAATAAGCCAGGTGGGGTGGGGCTCATCTTCTTCCCAGCTAAACAGGAAATGTAAATAAAATGTTGGTGGCCCAAGATGGCCCACACATAACCGTGAGACCCTGTTTCAAGAAATAAAAAGGGGGTAGGGTATGACTAGGCTAAAGCACCTGCCTGGCAAGCACAAGGCCTCAGGACCAGAAAACGCTCCGTACCAACCTCCTCTTAGCTCCATCCTTTCCCTGGTCATTTTAAAGCAAACTCACCCTTCTTTCCTATATACCAAGAGCAGGTGGCCTTTCCTCCTTGCAGAACAAAGGGTTATGTCCTGTGCTTCCTCCTGGGACTCACAGCCCTGAGGAAGCAAAGGTGCAGCGCCCGAGGGCTGACGTGGAACTGTTTCTGCAGGCTTTGTGCCCATCTGCTCCCTGGGGCTGTCTCAGATTGGCCGCATGAACCTGGGGACAGATGCCAGCACCTTCAAGTTTTACACCATGTGTGGCCTCCAGGAGGGCTTTGAGCCTTTTGCCGTCAACATGAACCGGGATGTGGCGATGTGGTTCAGCAAGCGCCTTCCCACGTTTGTCAACGTACCGAAGGACCACCCCCACATAGAGGTAATGGTGAGCACCGTGGGTGGTCCTGGCGGGCGGGCAGGCCCTGCTCCCATGAGTCCTCCTGTCAGCGTACCCACGCCTCTGCCCTGGCTTCCTCCCAGCCTCCTCCGCCTGTCCTCAGAGCCACAGGACAGGCACCTTACTTATTCCCGCTCAGCAGCGTCTCGGGAGATACAGTATCCTGCACACATAGTCCCAGTGAGGACCACTGCGTTTTCTCCAGGGTGCCAGAAACACACACTGTAACCCTGTCTACTCAGGAGGCTAAGATCTGAAGGTTGCATTCAAAGCCAGCTGGGCAGAAAAGTCTATGTGACTCCAATTAATTAGCAAAATGCCAGACTGGAGTTTCAGCTCAAGTAATAGCGTACCGGCCATAAGCAAGCAAACTTGAGCAAGAGCATGAGGCCCTGAGTTCAAGCCCTGGTGCCAGAATGTGGGGTCCAGAATGAATGTTATTGATTGCTCATAACTTCATTCCTTCAGGCCATTTGATTTCAGCAGTGCTGTTTGTGAGACTGTGAGCTGGATGTGATGGTGGATTGTGATGCATCTCTTTTTAGGAGTAGATGAACGGAATGCACTGGCCTCTGGTTCAGTGTCTGCTTGCCTCTGTTGTTCCTGTGCCCACTGTCGTGTTTCTTATGATGGGTGTGGGGAGAAGGGTGAGGAGGGACAGACAGACAGAAAGATCGACGGCCTTATCACTTGCTTCATTGGACGCTAGCTTCCCTTAACTCAGCCCTGGGTTTAGTATGCAGCTGCTCTTCATACCCCACTGTCCCTCACAGGCTCACATCATGGGCCTTCATGTTCTGGTCGCTCGCTGGCCATAACATTAGAAAGGTGTCTGTGGCTGTTTGGGAAGTTTGGCTGCCCTTTGACACCTCTGCTTAGAAAAACACACAGCCATGTGAGCTCATCTATAGACCTAGGGTTGGAACTGCTGTCTAAAGAGCAGGAACAAGGCTGCGATTTTAAGAAAGTCATTCTTATGGTGAACATCAATTTACCTACCTTGCCACCAGGCTCCACAGCCCTGGGTGCCCTCCAGGTGTTAGGACAGGCTGAAGGGGGCCGAGGACTGAGGTGGGAACTGGTAGCCTCCACAGGAACGCCTGTCTTTGTTGAGCATTGGGTTTCCTGGTACGTGTCCTTTAGATGTTACCATGCCAGTGACAAGGGACACCTGCAGAAAGGCTTTCTTCTCAGCTCTGTGCCCAGTGACCTAACAGGTCAGCCTTTCTATACACCATGTTCTATCATCAGATCCCACATCCCTCTCTGACATTTATTCTCCACTCTTGGCCTTGAAGAAAACTCACTGTGAACACTTTAAATCTCCTATCTGTCCAGCCAGGAGCAGATCTGTTGTTTCTTATAGGACGGGAACCAAGTAATGATGAGAATCGTAGCTTAGTTATCACCAGTGACAGGTTCTAGTCTGTAGAACGTCTTGCTAAATGTTATTCTTGGTTGGAGGGAGGCTGGAGGCAGGGAGGAGAAGGTCAGCTCCTCTTGCACATCAGCGTAAGAGTGTGTGATGGTGTTCCCAGGTCGTGAGGATTGATAGCACCATGGACAGCCCTCCATGTCTCAAGGTGACCCACAAGACATTTGGCACTCAGAACAGCAATGCCAACATGATCTACTGCCGCCTGAGCATGCCTGTTGAGTGCCACTCCTTCAGCCACAGCTCCTGTCTGGACAGCGATGTTTTCCAGAAAAGGTGAGAGGAGACCTCCAGCTTCAGGTGCTCATCATGTCTGCTCTGAAGTAGCCCAGCACAGGATCTCAGTGGGTAGAGCTCTCTCTGCATGCAGTCAGGTACCGTAATGAAGATGTATGCGTACATAGACACACACAGGGTCAATCACGCTAAACGGAGTCAGAGCTGGTAAAGACGTTTTTGCACTTCTTGAGTCCTCAGAGGCCAGGTGTTTTTGCTGCCAACGAGTCCGGGGCCTTGGGATGTGCCTGGGACTTACTTAACCTTGCAGCCGCATGACCTGGAATTCCATGACTTCTTCCTTCCTGTTAAGGAATAGATTGCTTGCCGTCTATCTTTCCTTTGATGTCTATGTTTAATTGCTGATAGGTGTGTGCTAGCTGGGGCTGTCTTGTGCAGATGTTCTATAGCATTTTGCTATCGACCAAGCTTTTAAATAAGCACACACAGCTGACTGAGGGAGCAGGATTGATCCATTCAAAGGCACCTGTGCATATGGTACTGCCCCCCCCCCCTCCAGCCACCCAGCTTCAACCTACCATCTGTGTGGAGGGACCAAGTTGGAGTTGGAGTCCTGCCTGTGCAACTTGCATATGAACATTTGCAAGACCAGTGGCCGTGACTCTGGTATCAAGAACAGCCAACTTCCTGTTTACCCTGATGGTTAAAGGTGGATCAATAGCCTGTCAGAACTGTGGGGTTCTCTGCACAGCCAGATAACTGAAGTATGGATTTTTTCTCCCTCCAGGAAACAGATGCATGAAATACTCTCTCCTACAACAACAGTAAGTAAATATGCCCAGTTATGCTTTTAATTATTTGACCATTGGTATGCCTTGTAATAAGCCCCTTGCAGCAAAGATTTGTCTAGAGATCTTCTTCAATTGCCAGTTACTCTGTCTTGTAATATCTGTCTTTGTGCTTGAGAACACCTCTGCGGCATTTCTCAGGTGAAGAACAGGATAGTCCCTCAGTGCAAAGCAGACTCCCCCTGGAGCTCCTAACTGGGTGCCATTGTGCCCTCGTGCCCTTGGCCACCGGGGACCCCACCCTGCCTTCCCTGTGGAGGGAGCGTCGTCGGAGGCCACAGTGAAGCCCTTCTGTCCGCTCTTTTGTGGCAGCTTCTACAGTACACTCCCCACACCTCTGCTGAGTGCGGGAGGAGAAGCAGGAATCCGGCCCTTTAGTCCCTTTTCCATAGCCAGACAGTAGTCAGAAGGCAGCGCTGCTGAGCTCTTCCTTTCTCCCACTCTTCCTTCACGCCAGGTACCTAGAAAAAATGCCTGCCATACTTTCTATAAAGTCATTTGAAGTCCTCGGTTGGTAGGCTAAGTGTCATCAAGAATAAGGTTCTTGCTGTAGCTAATTACACCCTGGCTGTGTAAAGACACAGTACCTGGCGTGGTGTGGCACTTTCCCATAGATTCTCTACGGCAGTCACTTCAGACGGGTTTACTTGGTGCCCTATGCACCGGTGGTATGTGCTTGTCCAAGGCGCACAATGAGTAGCTGACAGCACCAAGATTCAAGCCTAGGCTATGTATATGTAGGCAGTCATGGGGCTTGAACTCTGGGCCTGGGCGCTGTCCCTCAGCTCAAGGCTAGCGCTCTACCACGTGAGCCACAGCGCCACTGCCGTAAGCCTAGGCTTTTTGACTGACCCCTTTTTCCTCCCAGCCTAGAAAGACTGCAAATGAGAGTCACTTTATTAAACACCAATCTTTTCGGCATCATAGGAAATGGCTCCATAGTCACCTTGCTCATGATAAAGGAAATGGCTAAGTGGCCGCCTTCCTCGGGTCTGCGGCTCTTCCTGTAATGCGGTATATGCTTCACGAGTCGAAGGACACCCTTGCCAACAACTGCTGTTCTTTCTTGGCCCCTGAAGCAGGTCTGGCCAGAGCCTGGGCCTCTTCTTCTGCAGCCTCTTTCCAGAGTTTCCAGAAATAAATACAAAACTCTTGGCCTCCCTAGCGAGTAGAAAGTAACGGGAGTGCTGGGGCCCGGGACTGCCGTCTGAGGCAGGTGCCCTGCCTGTGCTGAGGGTCAGGGCTGCCCTGGCCGCGCTGAGCAGCTGCGCCTCTGTCACCAGTGTCTCCTGGGCAGTGAGCGATGAGCTGAAAGTTCTCTGCTCCTAGTGTAAGGCATAAAGTAGACACTAAGCCAATCTAGAGCCTAGCTGAGCTCAAGAGAGAGGCTTGGCTTCCTCCCAAGGCTAGAGCATAGCGTCCCTCCGTGTGTGTGTGTCTGTCTGTCTGTGTGTCTGTGTCTGTGTGTCTGTGATGTGGTGTGTGTGTGTGTCTGTATATGTGTCTGTGTGTCTGTGTCTGTGTCTGTGTGTCTGTGTCTGTGATGTGGTGTGTCTGTGTGTCTGTGTGTCTGTGTATGTGTGTGCGCATGTGTGTGTGTGTCTGTGTGCTGTGTGTGTGCATGTGTGTGTGTGTCTGTGGTGTGTGTGTGTGTCTGTGTGTCTGTGTGTGGTGTGTGTCTGTGTGTGTGGTGTGTGTGTGTCTGTGTGTGATGTGTCTGTGTGTGTGTCTGTCTGTGTGTGTGTCAGTGTGTGTGTGTGTGGTGTGTCTGTCTGTGTGTGTGTGTGGTGTGTGTGCGTGGTGTGTGTGGTGTGTGTGTGTCTGTGTGTGTGGTGTGTGTGTCTGTATATGTTGTGTGTGTGCTGTGTGTGCGCATGTGTGTCTGTCTGTCTGTCTGTGTCGTTCTTCGTGGCAGGGCTACGTTTCCTTCTCCTCTCCGTCTCTCCTCCGCTGACTGAGGCCACCCCCTCCCCTCTGTCCTCCACAGCAATACCACTATGCCGTCCGCATCTTTGCTGGGCAGGATCCTTCCTGTGTCTGGGTTGGATGGGTGACTCCAGACTATCATTTGTACAGTGACAAGTTTGACCTGAATAAAAACTGCACGGTGACTGTAACCCTGGGAGATGAAAGAGGCCGGGTCCGTGAAAGGTAAGGGGGCTCGGCCTGCCTCGCCCCAGCCGTCTCTGAGAGAAAGCAGGGCCTACAGCCCTGGAGTAAGCGAGCAGAGGGAGAGTGTGCTGTGGGGAAGACGGGGGGAGGGGTACAACGTCATCACACGCATACATTATGACCCAGGGCTGGAAGCCAAAGAGAGACTACTGGCATCTGAGGCTTTATCTGAGTTTTCTTCACCATTACCAGGCAACTACAGCATCAGAATGATACAGGGCAATCCCTGGGTGCTCGAGAGAAGTCAGTTCAGAAAAAGGAGGGAGGAAGGGAGGGGTACATCACATGGTGGCTGACCAATTCGGGACTCGTCATCCTGAGAGCTGATGCGGAAAATGAAGGAGGTGTAATCAATTCATGAAAAAATAACCACCAAGCAGGAATCAGAGCTCTTTACAGAACGCTTGCTCGGGTCCACCTCTGCCTCCCACTGCTCGCTGGCACGCTGCTGGAGCCAGGCCAGGGGGGCCCTAGCAGACCAGGGGGGCCCTAGCAGACCAGGCCTTGTGGTCCCTGCGGTGCACACCTACTGAGGGGCAAGAGCATCTTCCCCTCTGCAGAGAGCTGGTCAGCCTTTCCCTGTCCCGCCAGGAACACTTAGTGGTCAGTGCTTTTTAGGTAAGACTGGCACATCTAAGCCAAGTGGCCAGTCACCACCAGGAGAGACCCAGGAGCAGGCAGGTAAGAGCACCGGCTCTGAAAACAACCTGGATGCTTACTCAGTCAAAACCTAGGTCCCAGTGTTTCCCTGCAGTGAACTTGAGCCTGTCAGTTTGCTTTCCTCACCTACAAGATGAGAAGAATGCTTCGAATCCCAGAGTGCTGTGAGGAGTAAGCACCTTGATTCATAGAAAAATGCTTATGAAGTACTGCTCCCCAGCACACAACAAATTATTAGTTGTCACTATTACTTATTGAATGCCATTTTGTTGTGAAAGCCGGAATAGATATTATAAGCAATGTATGTTTTAAGCTGGAAAAACAAATTTTGTGAAAGCATTGACCAGCTCAGCTTTTGTTCCTCAGCCATCCACGTCCCCTGGCTTACTGCTCCTGCTAATGCTCTGCCACACCAAACGACTTGCTCTATCTGAACCTTACTGACCGTATTGATGGTGAAAATTAACTGACGTGTTAGCCCTTAGAGCAAGACCTAGTATACGGCAGGTGCTTAGTAATTCTTAGTTCTTTGTCCTACATAATGAGCAGTAAACACAGGATCGATCTTCAAATGTTTTAGGGTATATTTAATTTGGGCCCTTTAAACTATGCCTGGAGCCTACTGCTGCACATTGCATGGCGTTAGTACCTTATTAATCCAATTCCGTAATTGAATCACTGGACGCAGTAACGACGTGGCTGCAGGTTGACACTTATAAACTCCTCTCAGTGGCTCTCACCCTTTGGAAGACACCGTTTTTACTAGCCACTGCCTAAGGACCTTCATACTGAGAGAGAAAAAAAATTATTACTCAAGAAGGGAAGGAAGGAAGGGAGGTACACTCGGGGGAGTCAGAGGGAATCTTGGAGCCTCCGAAGGCAGTTCCGGGACGGGGTCGACAGTCAGAGCCGTGAAGCAGCCATCAAGGTGTGTGGTGGCCTGGGCTCCGTCCACCTTGCAGTGCTGAACGCACACTACTGGCCTTCACATGGCTGTGGTACAACCCATAGCCACACTGAGCTACGCAGCATTTACCCTAGTGTGTTAGAAGGGGCCCCTCAGACATCAATGGTGGAGGCCTGTGGTGTCATTTTGAGGAACCAGATCCCTCAGGTGCACACCAGGATGAGCTTAGGAGGCAGATGCCCACTGTGAGGGCCTCTGGGAGTTTCCCTGGCCCTGGCCCATCTCCCAAAGCTCACGGTGGTAGGAAACCCTGCAGTTAGAGCAGAGCTGCTGGGATGGATCTCCGTGGTGGAGCACTTGCCTACCACGTGCAGGGCCGTGGGTTTAATCCCCAGCACCACCTGCCCTGAGACAGGAATTAGGCTTTAAAGCCTGAAAAGCTTGGTGACCACTGCTGTTTCCTTTTTAAATGTCAAACCCTGGCGTGGAATCTTACAATCTGAGAGGAGGCTGACAGCCGGTGAGACAGAACCCTGCCCAGACCTCCAGGAAGCCCTGAGGGCTGAGGGGAGCAGATGGGAATGGTGGGAGGCCATCAGAGACAAACGACCCATTTCGCAGGGCCCGGGCGGCCATCCCAACAAAGGGGCTTTCAGGTAGTGTAGCCTCTTGTCCTAGGTGCCTGACTGGAACTCAGAGCCGGGTTGTTTCTGCCTTCCATACCAAGTCTCTATTTAAGCTGCCTGAGCTGATTGCTACCTCGGCGCCTTGAATCCCACCCCTGGAGTGGAATTGCTGCCATCCTCATTACCGTGTCGTGAAGGTGAATTCAAGGTGAAACCGTCACGTGCTCACTATGGTCCTAAGGAGGTGGTCTACTAGATCGTCATCTCTCCAAACGGAGCAATTCGTGCCTAAATAAGTTAGTTTGCAGCTGAATGAATTCATTTAAGAAAAAAAATGCGTGGAGCTGATTGTGAAGCTTCCCAGGATGGTCTGTCAGGTGTTTTACTCCTGAGTCTCACTCACAAAATACTAGACCAGATTCTGAGACTTTTCCTTCCCCTCCCCTCTCTCTTTCTGACACCTAGTGTGAAACGCAGCAACTGCTACATGGTCTGGGGCGGGGACGTAGTAGCCAGCTCCCAGAGATCCACTCGGAGCAATGTGGACCTGGAGATCAGCTGCCTTGTGGACCTGGCGGTGGGCATGCTGTCCTTCTCGGCTAACGGAAAGGAGCTCAGCACCTGCTACCAGGTGAGGGACGGGAGCCTGGAGCCCTGGCATCTCAGACCCGGGCTGGTGGTGGCGTTGCTCATTCCCGCTTGTGTTCAGCACACGTGTGCGTGCACACACACGCACACACATGCACACCTCTCACGGTTTGAATCAGTTAGGGCCACAAATAAACAAGAACACAGGGACTGATTTGTACTGAGGGAAAGCATTTATTTGTTGACCAGCTATGCTGGCCCTCCTTCTAGAGGAAGAGAAGAATTCTCTTTCGTATGAGCTCCAAGACTATTAATTTAATCCATCAGTATTTCTGTGAAGGCTTTGCTTCCTGATGCAAGATGTAAGCAGAAAAGCTTCTTGCTTTAGGAAATGTAGATCCTCGAAGTAGAAACCAAAAGAAATGGATTAATCATGTAGTCCCTCTGCAAAAGGTTGTTAATAACCCTCCAGTGTCTCCTAGCACTTGAACTCAGGACCTGGGCACTGTCCCTGAGCCTCATTGTACTCTACCACTTGAGCCACAGCACCACTTCTGGATTTTTCTGAGTCGTTGATGGCAGATAAGAGTCTGATGTACTTTCCTGCCTGGGCTGGCTTCAAGCCATGATCCTCAGATCTCAGCCTCCTGAGTGGCTAGGATGACAGGTGTGAGCCACCAGCCCCGCGATCTTCTTACGTGACTCTTAAAATGTATTTACATAAATTTGTTTTCCTATTTCGTGGGCCATGAACTTCCACAGAACTGCTCAGGGAACCTGCGGTGACGCTCATGTACCTCCCTGTTGTAAACACAAAAGCTCTTGTCTCCTCCTCAGGGGAGCCAGGTGGGCTTGGGAACACATTGCACTGAGTGCTTAGAACATGAAAAGCTCTGAAAAATACCTCAGAGAATCCGGCGTGGCCAAACACATTTCCAGTTATTTGACCAAGACGGTGTTTTGTTAACCTTAACAATAAAGAAATGGTGTCTGAGCCTGGAACTCCACAGAGCCCATGGGAAATGCCACCTTAAGGAGTTAAACTCTCATGCTAAATATTCTTGACACTTTAGAGCAGAAATGTACGTGGAGGCGAAGTCAGTGTTAAGAAAAGGAAGAGTGTGTTCCCTTCAAGAGCAGTTGTAAAACTGTTGATCAGGGAGAGACTTTCCAGTGTTCTGGGTGGAGGTGGCCCGTGCGGCCTTGTGCCTTGTGCCGATGGGGAATGCGATGCATCAGTGGGCAGACAGCATGCGGCTCTTCTTGGTGGAGAGGCTCGCTCTGTGGGTAGGAGGAGGGAGCTGCTGCAGGTTTCTGAGCAGGAGAGTGACTGAGAGGAGCCAGGAAGGAGGCCAGCATCTTCCGGGTCATCCGTTCAGACAACAGAGACTGTCCCGAGTCAGAGCCCTGATCCGTCAGCTTGCTGTAGGCCACAGCTTTGGAACTGAAGAGCCTCTTGGCAGCCGCTGTGTGGGCTGCTGTTGGAGAAGTGGGGGCCAGACAGAGACCGGACAGAGGGACCGCCCTCCCAGGGCCGGAGCCAGCCTCTGCCGCTGTGCCGCGCAGCGTGGCAGCGCTGCTTCTCTGTGGTAAAGAAGAGACTGGTGTCACTGCACATGGCCAGTCCAGCCCAACTGCCCGTGGTCAGCAAAGGACGCCCCCGGGGCCGGCGTTGAGGAAGGAAGTACGGTATTGTCACAATTCTGCCCCCCCAAGGCCTCTTAGAAAATGTCTTTTGTACATCCACTTCTGTCCTTCAGAATCCATTGGCTTTTCCCATTCACGTTTGACACGAGCTGAACGGAAAGGGTCCTCCCTGAGCTGCGGTGAACTCTAGCACTAATAACGTGGAAGGCTGGCTGGACGTTGGTGATCTACAAACATTCGTGAAATAAAAATACAAACAAAACCAGACATGGCCTTTGCAGCAGCAGCAGCAGCTTGCCTGCTCCAGGAAGAGCTCAGAGCGCTGGTGTTGAGCTTGGGGTCCAAGAAGGGGTGCTGTGCAGCTTCCCTCCCCCCCCCGCCCAGTACTTCCCTCCCCTCCCCTCTCCCCCCTCCCCCCACAGTACCTCCCTCCCTCCCCCACAGTACTTCCCTCCCCCCTCCCCCACAGTACTTCCCTCCCTCCCTCCCCCACAGTACTTCCCTCCCTCCCTCCCCCACAGTACTTCCCTCCCTCCCCCACAGTACTTCCCTCCCTCCCCCCACAGTACTTCCCTCCCTCCCTCCCCCACAGTACTTCCCTCCCTCCCTCCCCCACAGTACTTCCCTCCCTCCCCCACAGTACTTCCCTCCCTCCCTCCCCCACAGTACTTCCCTCCCTCCCTCCCCCACAGTACTTCCCTCCCTCCCCCACAGTACTTCCCTCCCTCCCCCCACAGTACTTCCCTCCCTCCCTCTCCCCCCCCCCCCCCCCGCCCAGTACTTCCTGGGGAACTGCCGCTTCCCCATTCCACCCAGTATTCCACCCTTCCTGCTCCATGCTGTGAGCCCTGCAGCACGTGCCTGGCCCTGCCTTCATCCTGAGCAGGCCTGCGGGGGGCTGTGGAAGGGTCCAGCTTTCTCCAGGACCCTGGGGAGGCCCGCACACCAGCCAGCATCTTCTCGTCCCCCACATGAGCAGGGCCCTGGCCGTGGGGTCGTTGTAATTCTGCCGCTGTAGCTATTTTCATCTTTCAATTATCTCAAGAGGAACAGGCCAGCAATATTTATATACTGGCTTTCAATTCAGAAAGAACCAGTGACCAAAATAATGAGAGAACGATTCTCTCAGACAGCGTTTCTCGAGGTTCCATTAAATAGTGCCGCGCAATTTGCAAAGCTTTCTCTATCCACTTAAAGCAATCAGGAGAGAAATGAGAACAAAAATGTGCGTTCAGGAGGTGTTCCTGCGAGCGCATCAGGCTGGTGCAGGGCTCCGAGGACAGGACCTGCTGGGAGAGTCAGAGCTGTGGGCGACGTGGGCTTCGCTTCTGGCCAGTGCCTGTGTCCTGACCTTCACACATGATTAGAAACAGAATGCCCATTATTATAAGGACAAAGCACATCAGCCGGTAATGAAAGGAGCCTTCGCGGCAACGGGAACAACTCCATGCAAGCCCTGGCCGCTCTGCGTCCAGGCTTCCTGCATCAGAATGGAAGCTTCTGGTCCAGAGGGTGAGCTCTGAGGGCGCAGACCAGCACCTGGCCCCTGCCCAGTGCTCGCTAAGTGCTGTCAGACGAGCCGACGTGGCCGGGGACACCAGCGTTGCCTGACAACCTGCTTCAAGGTGACCGGCTCCAGCCACCTTTGTTGACCTCACAGGTCTGCGGGCCTGACTGAGCACGCCGCTCCTCTTTAGGCCCAACGTCAGTGTATCTTCTGGGCAAGCCGTCACCCGCTCGGGAGGCTCCAGCTTGTTCAGCTCATTGCTGGTGCCCAGTCCTTCACGTGGCAGATCTGTTGCTCTGCTGACCACAAGCTGGAGCCCGCTCTGTGCCTGGCCGGTACCCATGCGTCCTTTCACGTGGCCTCTCCATCCTCAACGCTGACAAGACCCAGCCAGCGCCTCCATGCTGCGGCCTTCCCTTCCGCCCCCAGCGCCTCCATGCTGCGGCCTTCCCTTCCGCCCCCAGCGCCTCCCTTCCGCCCCCAGCGCCTCCCTTCCGCCCCCAGCGCCTCCTTTCCGCCCCCAGCAAGCAGGAGAAAACTGACTGAAAGGACCCGCCGCCATCTCCCCTATCTTGAGCGCAACTGGTCAGTGACGTCGTTGACATCGGCAGAATCCCTTTGCCACATAAAATAGGGACAAAACAAGTCCTTGAGAGCCTTCTGGAATTCTGCTTGCTTTTTCCTCAGCCACACTGAGGAGCCATGTGTGTAGGGTTTTTTTCTTCTTCTTCTTATTTCAGTGATTGGCAAGAAGTGCCCAGGGCGAGGTCTACGTGGACCACAAGCCTGCCCCAAAGCACCTCCTGTCCGTGGGGTGGAGCGTGGCCCTGTGGAGCCTGCTGCGGCCTCTGCAGGAGCCAGGAACATAGGAGGCCTTCTGGCGACAGCTCCCTTAACTCATATGATTTAGGTCTTTGCACGGATGAATGCTCTGTGTCCCCCTTCAACAGGTTTCCTGCTGGTTGAGATGAGCTGTTCTCAGGCTTCAGATCTGCTTGCTAAAGGCTATGCCACTGGGAGCGCCAAGTTCTTGTGGTACACATTAGACGGGAGAGAAGTCTGGGGCGCCTCTGGGACAGGTCTGCCTTAGGGCCCACGTCAGAACTTGGCATTAGTGTCTCACTGCTGTGAGCTCAGGATCTGACACAAAGAGGAGACGCCATGGTTCTAAACGATTTGTTGAATGTTCTCTACATAGCCAGGTACGTCAGCACTGCACCTTCACATTCTGGCTTTATGCGCCTTAATGCTTAGGAATCTTTGGGTTCTAAAACATGGATGTAAACCACATATTTGTATCTAAACTATGGGTCTACTGACCTGAATGGCACTGTGTTGAGCCCAAGTTCAGGAATTAGCCAGTGGTATGTTTCATCATGAGAAAAACGAAAGCCTGATTCATCATAACCTTGCAGGTGACCGCAGCAACAACAAAAAAAGCTTTAATGCCAGGTACAGTAGTTCACACCTATAATCCCAGCTATGTGAGAGGCCATAGGGGCGGGAGGGGGGAAACATGAGACTCCACCTAAAATACAATAATCAAAAAGGACTTAAGACATGGTTCAAGTGGCAGAGTACCTACCTAACAGTCCTGAGGCCCCAGTAGTGCCAAAAAAATAAAATTATGTGATTTAATCAAAATACACTGGAGATTATTAAAAGGAATTATTATTTAAAGGAAGCTTATAGCAACTACTCTTGATAGAGTAAAAACACTCTGTTCATGTTCCTTTGCCACGTTAAAAACCGCATGAATAGCGGCTTAGTTGACTATGCATTGCTCCTCTGGCAGCTCTGGGCCAGGTTGGCTGGGCCTCTGCTCAGCTTCCCACATGGCCACAATCCAGAGGTCAGCCAGAGTGTCCGTCCCTCGAGGTCAGGGCCATGCTTTGGCTGTGGTCTTACGCGCTGCCGTGGTGTGGCGCCTCCATCAGAGTGAATCGATGATCCGTGTGGGTGAGTGTCGCTGCTCATTTCACCAGTGCAGGGTGCAGCCTGGAGACAGTGGTGACAAGCCCTAACCCTGTGCAGGGAAGTCCACAGGCTGCGTGGCCATCCAGCCAAGTGCCTGGGGTCTTTGCACCTGACCCTGGGGCCACTTAGGAAGCCAGTGTCAGGAGACCTGGCTGCTCGTCCTGACTGTAGTACAGACACTGGCCTCCAGAGGGCAGCGGGGATGCCACCCAACATGCTGCTGTCAGTGGGGAGTTCCCAGCTCAGGATGCTGGGAGTGCGCCCTGGTGCCGCCTTCCAGCCTCGGCCTTCGTCCCTGTGAGCCGGGGGCCCGCGTGATGGATGTCCTGCCACCGACGCGCAACGCCATTCAGGAGCAGCGGAAGTCCTTGCCTTTCGTAGTGAGTTAGTGACTCCGGGCCTGTGGCCGCTCTGTATACCAGAAAGAGTGCTTGCACCAAGACCTGAGAGAGGATACGCAGGTAAAGATCTCAGCCAGAGAGACAGCACAGTACTGCAGGCAGGAAACAGTGACTGGAGCCACTAAGAGACACCAGGTCCAAGGATGTCTGAGCTGCAAGGAATGACCGGCCTCTAGCAACGCTAGTCCAGCAGAGCTCGGAATGGCAGTACTATCTGCCGCACCCAGTAGGTCGGCAAGCTGTGCTGTTTCGCAACGGGCAAATCCCTCTCTGTGTTTTGGATTCCAGGTGGAGCCCAACACAAAAGTGTTTCCAGCCGTCTTCCTGCAGCCGACAAGCACTGCTTTGTTTCAGTTTGAACTTGGGAAGCTGAAGGTACTGTGTTTCCTGTCTGTCGTAACAGTCACGGAAGGGTGGGGGGAGTCACAGGCGGAGAAGGCCTCACGCTTCTGTCTCCCTGATTTGCCGCTGGGAGTCACGTGGCAGCCTGCCCTCTTTCTTACCCTCTGGTGCTCCGAGCTCACCTGTCGCAGAGCTGGGCTTTGGCTCAGTGGTAGAACGCTTGCCCAGCATGCACAAGGCCCAGGGTTCTACCCCCAGCATGGCAAAAACAAAACAAAGGAATGAATTCCTCATGGAACTCGTGGTGCCAGGTTCTGAGACGCCCCGGGGCCCCTTAGAGATCCGTGTCTGGTGTTTGCATGGACCGTCTTGGATACCACAGGGTAGCCGGTAAATGAGCATCTCCGCATCACCGGTGTCTTTCCCCATTCCTTTCCACCCCGCCCCAGAATGCCATGCCCTTGTCGGCAGCCATATTTAAGAGTGAGGAGAAGAACCCCGTCCCGCAGTGCCCGCCGCGGCTGGACGTGCAGACCATGCAGCCTGTGCTCTGGAGCCGCATGCCCAGCAGCTTCCTGAAGGTGGAGACGGAGCGCGTGAGCGAGCGCCACGGCTGGGCCGTGCAGTGCCTGGAGCCCCTGCAGATGATGGCGCTGTACATCCCCGAGGAGAACAGGTACCCGAGGGGACCCCAGGTCCGGGAGGCCATGGGGCTGGAGCCACGCGACCCCGAAGGGAACAGGGAGGCGCGTCCAGGGTGCCCTTGGAGGGCGGGCGGCCGCAGGCAGGGGAGGCAGCCGTGAACAGAGAGCAGACCATCTCAAGTCTCCCAGCGGCACAAGGTGCAGCAACAGTGTCCGGCTAAGCTGAGGTCGCAGCCCCCGGCCTGGACCCACACGCATGTGCTCTCAAGTCGGGAAAGACCTGAGCTGCGTCATGCTAACCGGTCTCAGTTTGGAGCCAGGTGCAAAGTTTGTGTGTGGTAGCTCTGTTTTATGGTAGGATGATGGACTAACAGAGCGCTGCACCCTCTGAGCTCAGCACGTCAGGAAATGGAGCACTGTCTCGAGCCTACAACAGAGACAGAGTACTCAGTGCAAGGTGACTCATGTCCATAATCCCAGCCACTCGAGAAACTGAGATTGGGAGGATCCGGCTTCAGCCAGCCAGGCTAAGCACTCGCCAGACCCTAGCTTACTAGAAAAGGCTCCAGGCCTGGCGGTGTACGCCTGTCATCCCAGCTGTCCAAGCCAGCCCTGGCAAAAAGTGAGACTTAGCTCACAGAATGCTAGGTCACCTGCCTAGCGAGTGCAGAGCCCGAGTTCAAACCCCAGTGCTGCCAGTAATAATAAAAGCAAGGCGTTTGAGTTTGCCTTGTATCTAATTTTTCTTTTTGGTTGGGGGTTTTACAGTTTTCTCTTTCCTCTTCGGTAAGCCAGTGTCTCGAGGGTTTTCAGTCTTGGGAGAAGTTTGGGTTAGTGATGGTGAGCCTCAGTTAGACCGGGTGTGGGAGGAGGGCGGGGCCCCTCCCGCACCGGAGCCCCGGGCCCCCTGCGCTGAGCTCCCGCACCGGAGCCCCGGGCCCCCTGCGCTGAGCTCCCGCACCGGAGCCCCGGGCCCCCTGCGCTGAGCTCCCGCACCCGAGCCCCGGGCCCCCTGCGCTGAGCTCCCGCACCCGAGCCCCGGGCCCCCGGGGGCCTCCTCCCCGTGGCTGACCCCGCTCTCCCCAGGTGCGTGGACATCCTGGAGCTCTGCGAGCAGGAGGACCTGATGCAGTTCCACTACCACACGCTGAGGCTGTACAGCGCCGTGTGCGCCCTGGGGAACAGCCGGGTGGCCTGTGCGCTGTGCAGCCACGTGGACCTGCCCCAGCTCTTCTACGCCATCGACAGCAAGTACCTCCCCGGCCTGCTTCGGTCCGGTTTCTATGACCTGCTCATCAGCATCCACCTGGCCAATGCCAAGGAGAGGAAGCTGATGATGAAGAACGAGTACATCATCCCCATCACCCGCGCCACCAGGGGCATCCGCCTTTACCCGGACCAGTCCAAGCGGCCCGGGCTGCCCGGGGTGGGGCTGCGGGCCTGCCTCAAGCCAGGCTGCCGGTTCACCACCCCGAGCGCCGTGGCCACCAGGGAGGAGCCGCAGAAGCAGAGCCCTGAGATCCCCCTGGAGGTGCTCAAGATGAAGGCCCTGAGCATGCTGACCGAGGCTGTGCACAGCAGCGGGGCCCACATCCGGGACCCCATCGGGGGCTCTGTGGAGTTCCAGTTCGTGCCCGTGCTGAAGCTCATTGGAACCCTGCTGATCATGGGCGTGTTTGATGATGACGATGTGCGCCGGATCCTCCTCCTGATCGACCCCTCTGTGTTTGGGGAGCGAGCCGGGGAGACGGAAGAGGGCACGGAGAAGGAGGAGGCCGCGCAGGTGGAGGAGAAGGCGGTGGAGGCTGGGGAAAAGGCCGGCAAGAAGGCTCCTGCCAGAGGCCTGCTGCAGACCCGGATGCCTGAGTCCGTCAAGCTGCAGGTAACCGGGCGGCAAAGCCGTCCCTGGGCAGGGGCCCTGGGAGGGGGAGGGAGGGACCGTGAGAGCAGGGAAGGACCGCGTCTGGCCCCGTCCTGCTGCGGCTGAAGATACATCAGAGACGGCAGGGAGCTCACAGGAGACACACGCTGACAAGCAGTGCATCCCCAGCCCGCCCAGCACAGCATCCATGACGCTCCGGGGACACAGCTGCTACCTTGCGGCACCAAAAAACCAGAAAGGAACAGAGTAGGACGTCTTTCCCAGCCTGCGAGACCGGGTCAGCCATTCCTGCGGCTCCATCACCGCGTCCTGCTGCTTACTGGTGGAGGAACGTGCCAAGTCAGAAAATAAGCAGAATCTTAGCTTTATTATTAGTGGTAAACTGTGAGTCCTACTTATGTCAAAATATAACATATAAATATTACCATAAAACAACAACATAAAGCTTTTTGTCACAAGGTGTATTCTAGTCAAGTAATCTTCATCCTGGTATCTACTGTCACAGGGTTTGTAGGTGGTCACTTAATCAGAACTTTGGGTTTTGAGGGGAAATATAACATTTTTATGTACAAAATCAGCATGTTATTAAGATACGCAAATGTGCTACTCTGTAGTAGGGCCAGGCCCCCTTGACCAACTCATGAAGTCCTGCCTTTTGCAGAAGTGACATCTGGAACTTAGCACTGTGACTGCCAGTTGGGGTTTTAAGTAAACCCCAGTGTAGATACCAGACAGCAATGGATAGCACAGCTGGTGCAGTAACTGTCTTGCCCTGTGGAGGGCGCAGCATGGCTGATCACCAGCGATGAGGTCCCAGGCCGTGTCCCTGTGGCTCAGTGAGGAGAGCGCAGCTGGAGAGCAGCCTGACTTCAGAGTCCCGCTGGACCGCTATGATTGATCTCCCCCAACTTCTACCGTTGCTTAACCTGCTCTTACAGGGTGATAGGACATTATAATAGCTCCACTAGGACGCAGATGGTGACTAACACCGTGCAGGTGAATGACAGGAAAATATGGGGCAGGGAGCCGGCCTCTCCACGTCTGTCCTCTGGGACTGTCAGAAGGGAGGCAGTGTGCACAGGAACTTGTATTGAGCTTCCTTACGAATGCTGTCTTCAGTGAGCTCGTTTTCCTCTTGGTCCCCTGGTCCTAATACTTGAAACAGCTGGTCCCTGAATCCTGGTAGACTTGGATTCTAGTACGTGCTTCTCAGTTAATTGAGTGGTCTAAGGGCCAGTCGCTGTTGCCATCTGCCTGCTGCCATCTTTGTCGGACGCCCTGAAGCACGGTTCTGACAGAGTGTGTGCACTCTATTACAGTTGTGCAAGCTCCTCAGCTACCTCTGCGACTGTGAGCTCCAGCACCGAGTGGAAGCCATCGTGGCATTTGGTGACATCTACGTCTCCAAGCTGCAGGCAAATCAGAAGTTCCGCTACAACGAGCTCATGCAGGCACTCAACATGTCTGCGGCCCTCACCGCCCGGAAGACCAGGGAGTTCCGCTCGCCCCCTCAGGAGCAGGTGAGAGCCATTCCCACGCTCAAACCCACATGCGCGCGCGGCACCGAAGCCTTGGGGCCTCTCAGGCGGCCTCCGTGCCGGGGAGGATTCAGGTCCCGGCTCGGCCTGCCAGTGACACGCGAAGAATGGCTCCCCGCTATCCTGGGCGCCGTTTCCAAACGCTACATACGGCCAGGATTCCTTTACTAATGAGCTGAAAGCCAGGCTACTGTTGGAGCTCAGCCGTCGCCCCCGCTAAGATCTGCGCTCAGCCTTTCCAGAAGTGACTGCCTCTCTGGGCGATGCCCAGAGGGGTCCTGAGAGCTGAGGCGGTCTTGCGCATGCTCGACGGCAGTGGCTCACAGAGCCCCCATCCTCAAGCTGGAGGACAGCTCATTAAGTGAACTGTCTGGTATCCCATGTGCTGTCTTAGTTCTTTGCTGTCCCCACGTGGGCTTGGCCGTGCCGAGACAGATAGCTTCTTTGAGAAGATTAGGACCCCGGTGAGAAAATGATCAGGGTGGGGTGGGAGGGGGTAATATCTTGTAGAGTGGTGGCTGCCATTGATCCCCGCTACTCAGCCGCAGCCTCCTGTCCCAGCTCTTAAAGATTCAAAAGAAAAGAGAGATCTTAAAGTAGATATACAAAAGAGAGCGAGAGAAAGATCTTCTAAGTGGAGAAAAGGGTTTCTTCAGATCTTTAAATCTTAATATCTTTAATAAGCAGCCTAGATTGCAGTCACTATAACTAACACTATCTTATATTAATGGCACAACTACAATTCCAGTTATCTAATCTGTTGTCTAGAACATAGATGTTTTTATTGGCTTAAGAATGAGCCGCATGGGGCTGGGAAGGTGGCTCAGTGGTAGAGCGCTTGCCTTGCATGCCTGAGGCCCTGGGTTCCATTCCTCAGTACCCCATAAGCAAAAAGAAAAAAGCCAGAAGTGGTGCTGTGGCTCAAGCAGTAGAGCGCTCGCCTTGAGCTGAAGAGCTGAGGGACAGCGCCCAGGCCCAGAGTTCAGGCCCCACGACCAGACCCCCTCCCCAAAAAAAAGAAAGATTGAGCCACAAGACTTGGCTCTTAAAAGCTTCACTTGAATGATGCTAAATAAAAGGCAGAGTGTATCGCCCTTCTGATGGATGCAAACTGAGAAGGCTCTTGCGGTCCGTAAAGAACTGCTCTGGAAGGCTTTGCAGATTCAGAGGCTGCTTGTAGACTGGCAGTGCGTAGGGAGGTCCCTGTGTCCCTGGGCCAGGGCCATCCTGTCCTGTTTTTGTGGATAACACACGGATTACAGCAGTGGAGTTGGCTTCAGACCGCGGACCCTGATTGTGGGTGCCCGGATCTTCCTGTGTGGTTTCTGGCACAGGACCCCTTGTGCCTCAGTGTCTTTGGCTCGTGTGGGCAGGTCATCTGGGTGTGTCCTCCTACCCTGTAAGGTTCTTGTGAGGATCCAGGAGAAGGTTGTTTTAGCTCGCTCAGCATGATGCTGGTCCTCAGGTGAGTTTTCTGCAGTACTACTCCACCTGCCCTAAGTGTTGGACTTTGCATCTGCTGCATGCTTGGTTTTTTGACCTGTCAGCAGCTAGATGAGTGGACACACATCTTTCATGGCATCTCTTTGGGTCACCTCCCAGTAGTGTTCTCGTGGTCCTGGCTCCCGGGGGGTGGGAAGCTTCGAGGTCTACCCTTTTCCCTGTTCTGCCCTCGGGCCTTCTCTATACTTCCTTGCCAGTGTTCTAAACAGTCCTCTGAGAAGCGAGTGCACAAGTCTGTAACTCAGGCCTCACCCCAATGTTAATTACACCAGTGCTTCTTTATCCTTCCAGAACTTAATCCAGATGGGCTCCAACTCAGCAGGTCTAGGGGGAGGCTCAAAACTTCGTATTTTACACAGGCTTTCAGGGGATGCTAATGCTGCTGGCGTAGGGATAAAATGGAAGGAGCAGCTCTGTTCAGAAAGCTGCTGCATGCGGGGTACGTTTCAGGGCTCTCCTTATTCTTCACTGTGGTATTTTGAAAGTTTCAGGGCTCACAGTAACATATTTGATCCACTTGGTGTTGATATTAGTATAGGATAGAGATCATGATCTAATTGCAATTTTGTGTCTACGGTAATTCAGTTTCCCATGGTGAAATCCCTGTGGACTATTAAAATACACTTAGAAAATGATGACAGGTAAAAGGAGACGCTGGAGGTAGGCGGATTTGGTCAAAACACTTCATGAGCATGTGTGAACCAGTGAAGCTGGTGGAGACGGGGTAACTGACCAGAGACACCCCGCACCTGTGCATCGCTGGACATATCTGTACACGTGATTCACGTTAACGAAGAAGCCAGAAAATAAACATGAAGGAAGTCACTGTCTGCCGAGAGACCCAGCTGTCCACCTGCCATTCCCCCCAGAGAGCCCATACGATTCCCAGCATCGGGCAGCAGTGACTGTCACCAAAGGACCTGGCAGGTTTAGCTCAGCTTCAGAGGTTAGCAGCTCTGAGCAACTGGGCAAACAGCATGCATGGAATTAGAACCTTTGAAGAAAAAGTAGACGTTTACATCTCAGTATCCAGAGTCTTCCGAATGATGACAAAAATACTGAGGATTATAACTACGTGCAAAAGAAAGTCAAAACTGAGATGAGGTGCAGCCTTCTCTTGTAAAAGGCCTTTGGGAAAGTGCCCGGCTTGTAGCTGAAAATGCCGTTCCGTCGACCTCTCCATCTTTTTATTCCCTTGCCAGTACCAGGGTTGGAACTCAGGGCTTGTAGGTGCTAGGCAAGCACTCTACCACGTGAGCCACGTACCCAGGACTTTTCCAGGTAGAATTGGCCAACCATAGACTACGAGCATCGTGCCACCACCCTCGGTGTACCTGGGATTACTGCTACGCCACTTCTGCCCAGACTTCGCTTGCGTTTTGCTGCCATCTGGATGATCCAGCAGCGGGGAGCTCTTTCAGCACAGAAGTTAGGGTTTTTCTTTTTGTTTTGAAACAGGATCTGCGGATCTTATATTTATTTGATAAGGAACTTACTAGTGTATATTGTTGATATAATTACCATAGTTTAACATCCCAGAGAAACCACAAAGATGACTTTCTCAACTTGCTTAATGGATATTATTTTACTATAAGCAATGTCTCTGCCTACTTATAAAAGAAAATGCTTTGTAATAGAAGCTTTTAGAGTCTTCCACATAATCTTAAGTAAAGCTCATGGTTTAAAAACAGAAATCTTTAGCAGATGGACGACAAACCCGCTTCACTTGGTGCTGGGCTACGGCGGCTGAAGCAGTCATGTGCACAAGGTTTTCCTTGTTTGGCGGCCCCTCCAGAGGTTCCCTGACCCCAGGTTGTAGGCCTGCAGAACATGTTCCAAAGTTCAGGAACCTGGCTGGGACACAAGATAGCAGCTTAATTCCGTCTCCACAGCGTGGCTTTCCACGGTTAATAGAAGCGTCAGAGTGAATGAGGGTCTTGCTTTGTCTGCAGTCAGAACTGTGTGTGTCTTCTCTTCACCTTAGTGGTGGGGAGCTGTAGAAGCACTGGTCGGTGTCCACTGCTCTCCAGAGTCGTGGTTATGCAAGGGCCGTGGGATTTTTCACCTCAGCTAATGAAACACAATATCATGATTTCACAAATCCTTTCATAGTTTAGGTAGATTTCCATACTATTGTTTCTGTTTGTAATTCTGTATGTCTTTATTTAAAATACTAATCTGAGGCTAGGGGAATGACTTAGTTGTCATTCCCCAAAAGAATGATACATTGATTACAGAATGTAAAACCTACATGTCAAACACAAAAACAGACCCTGTGAACCAGATTTAAAGCTCCATAAAAATGATGGAGAAATCTGGAATTTACATTACAAAGAGTTAAAATCTAGAAGACTGCAAAACACTTGCCAAGTCATTTTTAAAAGGATAATTACCTGGTATGAAGAAAACGAAAGAAGAACATAAACAGAAGATCTACAAAATGTGAAATCAAATTGGGCTTTATGTTTGGAAAAACAAAGTTCAGCCTCAACAATTAAATGCAAATTAAAGCAACAGGGATATGACATTTTTCACCCATTAAATTGGAAAATGTTTAAATGTGTTGACTCTCATTACTGTAATGGAGATGGCAGAGTAATACACGTACTTGTATAAATTTGGTGCTGATGCTAATTGTAGTGAGTATTTGGAGAGCAATTTGGCAGTTCCTATGAAAAGCCACTTTAAAGTTCAAACCTGTTGCTCCTCCACTCATTTTGCTTCTCTGAGATCATCCTAGAAAAATGATGGGGTGTGTGAACAGGATTCATATCTGGGACCAGGCACAGTGTCTCACCTAGCTACTTGGAATGAAAGCTAGAGAATCATAAAAGAAAAAAGAAGTTTGTGAGACACCCCCCCCCATCTCAGCAGACAAGTCATACATAAGCTGAGTGCCAGTAGCTCAGACCTCAGAAGACTGAGGCTTGGAAGATTGAAGTTCAAAGCCAGTCCAGATAGAAAAGTTTGTGCGATACCAACTACAATTAACTAGCAAGATGTCAGACTAGAAGCCTGGGTCGGGTGGTAGTAGCATGCCACCTCCTGTGAGCAAGAAAGCTGAGAAAGATCTCAAGGCCCTGAGTTCAAGTTTGCATACTGACCCCCCAAAAAAAGAGCTAGATAGATATGGTGTCTCTGTCTTCCATCCCAGCTACTCAGAAGGTGTAGGTGGGTGGTCACAATGAGAGACTAGTGTAGACACAAAACACAAGACCTGATCCTGTTTTATCTGCATTAGTGAAAATAACTAGTAGAGAAAGGATTGAGGGCAAAACTCAAGTACCACGCTTGCCTAGTAAAGACAAAGCCCCAAGTTCTAATTCCACCACCAAAAAAGACAGAGAAAAGGAATTGCAAAGCTGCTTTGTTTATGTGGATGTAAGAAACACCCTAAATATAATTGCACACATTTTTGTCCATTTGAGGAATGAAATCAATGCATCCACTCAAAATAAGGTTAAAAGCAGGGTACCAGTGGCTTACATTTCTAAGCCTGGCTATTAGAGGCTAAGAACTGGAAGATGGCAGTTCAAAGCAGCCCAGGCAGAAAAATCTGAGAGACTCTATTTCCAATTAACCAGCAAAATGCTAGAGGCTGGACAAATGACTTAGTAATAGAGCACCAACTAAGCAAGCAAGACAAGTGAATAGCAGAGGCCCCAAGCTCAAGCCCTGTCTGTTAGTGGGAAAATAAAATGTTCAGGATAAATCAAATGGAAATTAAGGAAGTATGAGCCCAGCTTGTGTGGCGCGCAAGTCTGGAAGGTTCTGGATAGTCGCGTGGCCCTGTGTGGACGCAGAGTCTGGAGGGGATTGGATGACCACAGTAGTTACCTTTGTGTAGTAGGGTCACAGTAAACCTTCTTTAGATATTTTCTTCATTTTGTACATTTGACAAATTACTTTTAGAATCAGAGGGAAAAAAACCTGAAAGCTACTGTTATATACCAGCCACTTTTCCTCCCTCACTACAAAAAACTAAGCAAAATTTGTAAAGAAAATAGTAGCTATGAACAGTGATTGCAAAGGAGTAGGGTGGGGAAATAGTTCATTATTTAATGGGAACAGAGATCCAGGGAGGCGTAAGGAAAGATTTCCAGATGCACAGTAGAAATGATTGCATGAAATGACAATGTACTTCATGCCACTGAACTATACACTTGAGAAAGATTGTCCTTTGGTGTGTGTGCTGGTCCTGGACTTGAATTCAAGACCTGGTGCTGTCCCTGAGCTTTTGTGCTCAAGGCTAGCACTCTACCACTTTGAGCTACAACTCCATTTCTGGCTTTCTTTTTTTGTTTTTGTTTTTGGTGGGGTTTTTTTTTTGGGGGGGGGGTTGGTAGTTAATTGAAGATAAGAGTCTCACTTTCTTGCCTGGGCTGGAAACTCAGCTTTCTGAGTAGCTAAGGTGACAGACATGAGTTACCCGTGCCATCTGAGAATGATTGCCTTGTAAAATTGTATCACAAAGCCAGGTGCCAGTGGCTCACACCTGTCACCCTAGCTACTCAGGAGGCTGAGATCTGAGGGCAGGAAATCACCTTGAGACTTTTTTTTATTGTTGTGAAAATACCATACAGAGGGCTTACAATTCCATGGGCAAGATAATGAGTACATTTCTTATTTCTTATTGTCGCCTCCTCCTTTGTTTCCCCTTCCCATCCCTTCCCATTCCCCACCCCCCACACACACACTCTTATCTCTAATTAACTGCTCCAAAGTCAGAAGTGGCGCTGTGGCTCAAGTGGTAGAGCACTAGCTTTGAGCACAGAGAGGCTCAGGGACAGCACCAGGTCTTGAATTCAAGCCCAGGCCCTGAGTTCAAGCTCTGCAATGGACTAAAAAAAAAAATCACAATTTTAAAAGTCTCTTTCATGATAAAACGAATTTTTTTAGAAATCTATTTATTCTCAGGAAGCCCTAAATAAAGTAGGTCTATTTTTCTCTGTGTTAAACATATATTTTGCTTTAAGATAAAGAAGGAACCTATCAAATGTCTAAGAAGGATCTGAATTTCCTCACTGACATAGAGAACTAAAGAGTCATTTCTTTCTTTTTTTCATCCTTTATTTCTTCTAGAGGTAAACTAAGATTTTTATCTTTCTCACCCATAAGATTTTAAGCTCTTAAAAATGCACCATCCTCTTCTCAAAGCATTTGAGTTGCTTCTTTTCTACCGCACAGGTCAACATGCTTCTCAACTTCCAGCTGGGGGAGAATTGCCCCTGCCCAGAGGACATCCGTGAGGAGCTGTATGACTTCCACGGGGACCTGCTCCTGCACTGTGGTGAGCTGCGGGCTGGGCAGGGGCCGCGGGCGGGCAGGGGCCACGTCCACGGGGACCTGCTCCTGCACTGTGGTGAGCTGCGGGTGGGCACGGGCCATGAGCGGCCACGGGCCACGGGCGGCCACGGGCCATGGGCAAGGCCCTCCACACCAAAATCACACAGAAAGTGGGCCTGGTGGGATGTAGGTGACTGAGGATCCTTCTGCCTGGAAGAGGCCTTGTGAGGAGACGGAGCAAGAGCAGGGGTCTCCACAGAGAGAAGGGAAATGATTCTCATATTCACTCACTCCGCTTTCCTGCAGCGGGGGCTCTGCTCCCAGGATGGAGGATGCTCTGCTTTTCAGTATCCATGTACATGGGAGGGTTAGTAATATTTTCCTGTAAGGATTCTAAGCGAGCAATCCCACCTGAATACAATCTCACAGCATCGTGATGCTGGTACATGAGAGGGTAGAGTCGGATATGAAAAAAAGACAAACTTGAATGCTGTGGTGCTTCTTCTGCTGGGGTATATAGTACTCCAAAATCACTCTGTTAAGGTGCTGACATTGTGGATTTCTTCTAACCATTATCCGTGGCTCTGCTGTTTGGGGGTTGGTTTTTTTTTAAATGTCTGTTTGAGAAAAGAAAAGTATTTCTTTCTGAAGACTTGAGAGTCCTTTTCAAGTATGTTAGGAAAAGTTAAAGCCCTAAGGTAAATATGTCTGATACACAGGAAATTTCTATTTAAAAACCTTTCCTGCTGGGCACTGATGGCTCACACCTGTAATCCTAGCTACTCAGGAGGCTGAGATCTGAGGATCACAGTTCAAAACCAGCCCTGGCAGGAAAGTCTGTGAGACTCTTATCTCCAATGAACCACCAGAAAACTGGAAGTGGTGCTATGGCTCAAGTGGTAGAGCGCTTGCCTGGAGCTGAAAAGCTCAGGGACAGCGCCCAGGACCTGAGTTCAAACCCCACAACGGACAACAAAAAACACAAAACCGGCATCATACCATCTCCTTAGGAAGCTCCAGAAGGCGCATTCGTATGCTCGTTCTTCTGCTTGGGGTTTTGTGTGGTATCCGGGTCTTCTCTCTGTCCTGCGGCTTGCTAGGTGTTCCCTTGGAGGAGGAGGAGGAGGAGGAGGAGGACAGCTCCTGGCCAGGAAGACTGCGTGCCTTGGTGTACAAAATCAAAGGCCCGCCCAGGCCTGAGAAGATGAAGCGGGCAGAGGAGGAGGAGCGACACCCCGGTAAGCCGCGAGCCCCCGCACCTGCCCCTTCCAGCCTCAATGGAGGCACCTGGCTCTCTACCACACACCAGCCAGTGCGTGTCAGTGCACCAGAGCGGCACAGGAGCTGTGCGCGGCGTTATCCCCGCTGCTGCTGCTGCTGCTGGAGAGCTGCCCGCTTCCTCCAGCTGAAGGAGCTGGCCTTCAGGCTCCTGAACTCTGTGGTTTCAATGGCTTGGTGTCTGTCTACCTGGAAGTCCTGCATTTTCCCTCGTTGCCTTCTTTTACCTGTTGTCATTTTCTATCTCTTTTATTTGGGGTTTGTTAATACAGAAAACTGACCTGCTGAAGAAATAAAATGATAGTAAAAGGGGCTTATAAAACATGGGTGTTTGGGGTTTTGAATTCTCATACTGGTAGCTCAGCACTGTAGAGGACTGTTCCTTGCTAATTTTCAATACAGAGACCTTATTTCTATCTTTACCTTGTGGATAATGCCTACTATTTGATCCAAGTTGAAACAAGATCATATTTTTTCCTACAGGGAAGTTGGCTAAACTATTAGCATTTCAAGAGGAAGATTGTCTGACTGTTAAACATAATCGATCTTCTCCTTGCTAGACTTAGCAAATGTATCATTTATAGAAAGAAGGGATTTCCCAAGTTTAATACAGCTACTTCTTATCTTCTCCTGTGTTCCTAATCATCTTGGAACACAAAGTGCAAACTAGAGCAATAGATTGTCAACACATGATAAGTTCATCTGAAAACACCACTTTGGGGGCTCATACATCTTATTATCCATTGCACTGACCTTTTGTCTTTGTCAGACTGTCTCTGGAGGGAACGCATCCTCTCCATTTGTCAGTGGGAGTTTTAAAACACTGGGGCAATGCATGGCATTTCCTGGCCAATCCATCAGTTACCATGGAAAGGGGGCATCTAGGAGAATGGAGCCTTTGTTTGGGGAAGGAGGAGGGAGGAAATGGAAGGAGGGGAGGGGCTGTGGAAGAGGGGCTCTGAGCCAAGGAAAGTGGGCTGCCTCTAGAAAGTAGGAAGGTCAGGGACGGAGAGGATTCCCTCTGAGAGCTTCTGAGAAGACTCTATTCCGCCACTTCTTGACTCTTGTCCAGGCGTGGGTCAGACTTCTGGTTTACAGAACTATAAGAAAACTGCATTTTTTCAAGTTCCTAAATGCATGGTAACTTGTCATGATATCAGTAGAAAATTAATACAGACCGCAGCAACAAAAAGTGGATTCTCGGCGCAGGCAAGGTGATGGTTGGAAACGTAAGAAGGAGGCCGAGGTTAAGCAAATCCGGTGGATTCTGGAGCCCGGTCAGTTTCCTGTGCAGGCATGGAGACCGGGGCAGCGGAGATCAAGCCTTATGTACACCTAGTTCCGAACAGGTCGCACACAGATCTTCTGTGCGTGCTCCTCTCCTTTCCCTCGACGGCGCCGCCTGGCGGACAGAAGGCCATCAGTCCGAGCACCAGGTGAGAGGCGTGCCGGCTCTGGAATGACAGTCGCGGTCTCGGCTCTGAGTCTGGCTCCCGTCACTGGCGTGTAGCACGCACCTTGCAGTCTGTTCCGGAAACGCAGGGCCTGCCTTTTGGTGGACTCTGCTTAGAGTTCGATGGTACTCGGGAGACAGAAACCGTTGCTGTTGTTGAGGCTTGCCGTATGCCAGGCATTCTGCTAGACGCCTTCCATCCGCACAGCTAGCCGCCAGTACCGTCACCGCCAGGTCAGGGTGACTGAACTAGAGAAGCAAGATAATTGGGAAAGTTCATGCAGCAAGTCAGAAATGGGCTGAGATCTGAGCCATTTTCCTATCTGCCACCCGTAACCCTTCGGGGCTGCCTGTGTCCAGGGCAGGGGGTGGGCCGGAGAGGCAGCACGGATACAGTCTGAGTATCCACCATCCTGGTTAGATAAACACAGAAACCAGACCGAACGCCTCTGATGATTTCTCCAGGAGAGTAAACACTGAGGTCGTAGGGCCCCACGTCCGCTGTGATTCCACCTTCATTTTGAAAGTCTCTGTCCTAACACATGAGCAAAAGTCCTCTGCCTCTCTGTGTTCCCCATCATCATCATCAGTCATTAATCTCGATGTTTGGAGACGGTGATTATGAGGCTGGTTGACTGATTTCCGAAGCAACAGGCCAGTTATCTCACTGTGATGGAGGAGACCCCAGGGAGCCAGGGAGCCGGACGGGCAGCATCTGGCTGTGGACACGGGAGCAAAGTTTCTCTGGTGGCTGGGGGTGAGCGGGCGTCCAGCCGGCCTGGGAACCGGCCTGGGCTGAAGCACCTGCTTCTGCAGTCTGCCCTGACACATGGCCAGCAGGACTTGGGTCGTTTCCGGGAGCCCACAGGCTGCTGGAAACAGAAGACTTCATATCCTGGCCTCTGCTTCTATGCAGCTCACCCCGTGAGCCCCCCAACCACCTGTTCACAAGAACCCTGTTCACCAAGTTTCAGTGTTAGCCGGGCACCGGTGGCTCACGCCTGTCATCCTAGCTACTCTGAAGATCTCTGTTCAAAGCCAGCCTGGGCAGGAAAGTCTGTGAGACTCTTAGCTCCAATAAACCACTCAGAAAACCAGAAGTGGTGCTGTGGCTCAAGTGGTAGAGCACCAGCTTTGAGCTGAAGAGCTGAGGGACAGCGCCCAGGCCCAGAGTTCAAGGCCCATGACCAACATAAACAACAAGAAAAGATTAGTGTTTCTTTGCCCAAACAAAGAATTAGGCTATGAAGGGTCACCATCATTGATGAAATGCTGTCCCCTATTCTTGCATGATGGCTGTGAGGGTGACCTATTAGGTTGGCGCAGTCTGACAGCGTGTGAGGGTCGAATGCCAGGTCTAGCAGCCTGACAGCGCATGAGGGTCGAATGCCAGGTCCAGCAGCCTGACAGAGTCTGGCACGTTGGCTGCCAATGAGGAAGCGCGCAGTGTGGATGCCGGCCAGGAGTTTGAACCTTGGCTCTGTTCTACAGCGCGAGGAGCCTGTGTAGGAGTAAAGGAGTAGTCAGGTCCAGAAAGTGAATCCCAAGTGTGCTCTGCTCGGTGCCTGTGCGCCCCGGCTGGGGCTGCTTCCTGGCTGGGACACGCTCAGGAGCCTGCTCCCTCCCGTCCTGGGGAGCAGCTCCAGGGGTCTTTGGGCTTTTTTTCATTTCAGGCGCCTTTGACCTTCTAGTACCCCCTGAGGAGAGACAGTGGTCCCAATCGCAGAGCCAGACCCAGAGGGGGCGGGAAATAGAGAAATTAGCACGAGGATTCTCCCAGGTCTCGTTGGAGTCAATCTACTTAACTTTCTCCCTGACCTCCTTTGCTAATAAGTAGCAGCAATTTGGCGGGGAGATGCGTTTGGCCTCGGGCGCTCCGGGGCACTGGCCCCGAGGGTGTGAGGCCTTCCCCGTAGATCTTCCCAGCAGGGTCAGAGTGTGTCCCCGCATGGTGTGACCCCTGAGTCAAGAAGCCTCCAGCGGCCACCACAGCTGACCCCGGGGCCACCCAGGCCCTTGCTCGTCTCCGCGTGATTACTGGTGTGCGCTGATGCCGTGATCGGGCCGTTCACCCCTCGGTCAGGAGCCCTGAAGCCCCCAGCATTCGTGTCTCCCATGTCGGGTTTTGCTCTTCGGAAGAGCAAGCTGCGTAATGTTGAGAGGAGGCAGTAGAACGTGGAGGTAGCAGCGCGCTTGACACTGGTCCAGTAACACTAGTGAAGCCACGGGCTTCTTTGATGCATTAATACATTGGAGTTCAGGGTTCAGGTATATAACCTTGGACTATGAAGCTCAACTTGACTTTGTAGAAACTTACAGAAACAGACGCACTGCTGTAAGAACCTACGAGCAAAGTCCCTTCTTCCTCTCCTCCTGCTCTTGCTACTATGTCATGCTTATTTTAATTTTCATCAAGGGAAACTTTATAGGGTAATTTTATTTTATTGGTAAAGAAATTGGGGCTCTGGTGAGTGAGTAGCCTGACTAGCTGCGTGTCAAAAAATCAAAATAAAAGGAACTAAAGCTTTGTGGTTCTCAGGATTTTGTTTTTCTGAATCTCTTCCAGAATTTTATTAAGGAAGTGTCTAGACGGAATGCACCATATAAATTTAAAGCATTAATAGAGGCAACTACTTGTGGGTTTTATGTAGGCGAGCATCTCTGAAGTGATACAGTGGAAGAAATTAGATTCTGCAGCATTGTCCTGAATCCTAGCTCTGCCGATGCTAAAGGCGATGCTAAGAACTTCCTTAACCTCTGTGTGGTTCAGGTTCCCTGTAAATAAAGGGAGAATAATAGTAACTCCTAAGAACATACAAACTCCGTGAAACAGTGTTCAGCTTAGTGTTCCGGTACCTGGAAGTTCCACTTCTGAGATCACACGGAGCCTCGTAGATGCATTCCTATAGGTTTAGAGGTCGAACAGCATGGGATGGGCTCATCCGGCAGCTCTGCTTGCTTGTCCTCCCTCCCTCTCCCTCTCTCCCTCTCTGCCTCTCTCCCTCTCTCTCCCTCCCTCTCCCTCCCTCTCCCTCCCTCTCCCTCCCTCTTCCTCTTCCTCTCCCCCTCCCTCTCCCCTTCCCTCTTTCTCCTCTCCCTCCCCCACCTCTCACTTTCTCTCCCCCTCTCTCTACAGATGTTTTGTTCTACCTCTTGTTGTGGGGTGAAATCATCCCAGAAGCCACAGTTTGAAATATAGAGTATTGGAGTCTTTATTATACAGTTAGCAGGCTGCAGGCCGCCCGTTGTTACAAAGGCCTGCGGCACGCAAATACACAGGACACAGCTAGGAAACATGCTAACGAGGAAAGAAACAACACAAACAATACCAACAAGCCAGTTCAGCTCCAGTGGAGAGCTGAATTAGGACGCCATGATGACTGGAGACGAGCCAGGAGCCAGGACACAGGACACAATCGCGGAGACACACCTGGCGTGGTCTGCCACGCGGCTAGGCTGGTCCAGCTTGAATAGGTGCGCACAGGGGCAGATCCGCAGGAAATTCCCAGTCCAGTCACTGGACTGACAGATTCAGTAGCCTATCGGACGTGCCCGCCCTGCCTCCAGGGGTCTGGGCACGCCCATTACCTGGGAGGCAGGTGATGGGGGGGGCTCTTCCCCCAGCACGAAGACAAGATGCCAGACCCTCCCACCCACCACGTGGCCAGATGGCGCCGCAGGCCTGACAGCCTTACTTCACTCTAGCTTTGCTGCGTGTTGTAGTAGGATGGGAAGTTCTGGGTCTTACGACTGCGCCTTGCAATGCCTCAGGGGAAAGCAGGACAGTTTCTCCTGCTCTGTATGCCAAGCAAGAACCCTTTGACTGGAGAACTGGGTCACAGGACCCATGAACCAATGCCTGTGGCGACCTGGAAAACAGAAGGTGCTGGCTGATTGAAGTCAACACAGCCCACCTTGGAAATGGCGGCTTGTTCCTGAGGAACATGGGCCCTGGGTGAGGCGGGACTTGGCACGTAGTCAGGAGACTCTTAAGAAGGACAAGGGTGGATGGGTTCTGAGTGTGTTGTGAGTGTTACTCACTGTGCACTGTGCCTGTCTTCCGCAGCCTCTGTTCCGCTCAGTCCTGATGCTGAGATGCAGTAGAGATAGCTCTTAGCTCTTGATGTCCAGAGGAAGAGTTGCGGCTGTGTAAGGACCCGGAGGCTCTGTGTGTGATTCCTGCGTAGTGGTCCACAGCCAGTCCACAGTAGGTGCTTTCTCTGCTTAAGGTTGATTCTGGCTCGGTCTAAGCTCTGGGCCCGATGGAGACAGACCTCCAGCTATGTCAGCAGCCCGCTCAGAGTTTCCTTCTTTATTCCTAAGAGTCAGTGTCCTCACGCCGCACTTCTCCCAGTTGGAGTAGATGAATTTCCTAATTGCTGCTGCTGCAAACTGCCATACATTGTCTTATGAGTTCTGGAGGCCACAATCCAAAACGAGAGAGCCAGATGGCCTGCCTTCTGTGCCCTTCTAAGCCCATTTCTTGCCTTTTCCGACTTCTAGAAGACCCCTGCCATAATCTCACTCTGACCTCTGCCTCCGCCTTCACACAGCCTTCTTTGACTCCCACTGCCCTGTGACTCAGAGCCGTAATCTACAGCAGCCCTGTGACTCAGAGAACCATAATCTACAGCGGCCCTGTGACTCAGAGAGCCGTAATCTACAGCGGCCCTCCTTCCTGGTAGTGTTTGCAGCACTGCTGCAAGGTCATGTGCAATAAATACGTCCTAGAAATTGGGATATAGCACATATTTGAGGTCATTATTCAGCCTACGTAAGGGAAGAAAAAAGCAGAGGTCACTTAGAAATGCCACCTGTTCATGTGCTGTGAGCATTACACCATACTGCAGGCTGGCTTTTTAATCACCTAGAATTTTAAGTGTACATAATTTAGATGCACATAATTATCTATATTTTGGAACACGAGCACTATGGATTAAGTTTAGCCTAAGTACAGTGCAGTTTTGTCTACCCTCTGTTCTCAGTGTAAGTGGGAGACTGTTTCTTTCAGACTGACCCAGATTTAAGAGCTCTCACAGAAATGTAAAATATTACAGAGGTGGGATCTTTAAAAGCTATAAGGATTTGCTTTGTCAGGGCCGGCAGCTACCTTTGATAGGAAACACGAACTTCACTGGTTGAGGACCACTTGACTTGCAATCTAAATTTGGAGAAGAAAAGCAGCATCTTTCTAGAATCCTGCAACCGAAAAATGCAACTTGCATCCTGAGACTCAATAATCCTTCCTTGTGGCCAGTGCCCTGGGAACCCAGGTAAGTTAACTATGAGTTACGGTAACTGTGGTGGCAGCGGCAGACAGTTTTCCTAGAAGGGTCGCAGGCGGCAGGCTGGTTCTGAGACCAGAGGAGCAGGTTATAAAATGACTCTCAGGAGGACGTAAACCACTGAGCAAGAAGTTATGCATGGTCCTCCACACGGACGGACAGGAAGGCTGGCGATGACGGGAAGACACGAAGGCCCCCTTTGGGAATGCCGTTGGACTAGTCCAGACGGAGTGGGTGGCTCTCCTCCGAAGTACTGCTCAGGCATCAAGTCCTCCTGAACAATAGCACGCCTCAGAAACATTTCCGTTCATTTTAAACGTGGCTCGTAGATCATAGGTGCAATAGAACTGCCTCCATGTGACTATACCTAATTACAGTAATTGCAAAAATGGAGACAGCAACTTAATGCTAACCTCATAAATGAAGTCGTTTGTAGTTACCCAGGGAACCGTCTGCGCTCGACCAGCTTCCCTAGACATTCTGTTTGAGGATTTGCTTGATGTTTTTAAACCAGAAACCCCCTGAAACGAAGCAGCTGGTACACTGAGACAGCCCTCTTGAAGCTCAATTAGTGGGTGAGAATGCCAGAATTTCAAGGTTCAGCTGGAAAATCTTCAGTAAGCGAGGAAGACAGATTGGCCCCAACGGCAGACTGTAAACTTCGCCTCTTCTCTCCTGCTTCAGGAGTTGTTTCTTATGAATACTGGTGTGTTTTGTAGGGATTATGAGGGCATAATTTCTAAAGATAAACTTAGAAGAGCAACAGAAACATACCTGTTCTTTATGTATTGTCTCTCTTTGGTTATAAAAGAGGTTCAAGTGTATCCAGAGAATATTTGAAAATGCTACTAAAATCATCAGCGTTCTCCACTGATGTGAGGGGAAAAATACAAATACTCAAGAGCCACATGTGAGGGTCATCTCTTGAAGAAAGATTGTATTTGAAAAATACTCATATGACCTCACAGATGACTCAAGGTTCCCGTGCACCTAAAGTTCAGCTTTGTGGTCTCCACACCGTGGGGCTTGTTCTAGAAATACAGAAAACTGCAGGTAATCGAGCCCGTGGAAGAGGCCGTGTGCACTGACTCCCGGCCAAGCTCTGTCACTCACAGCCTGCTTTACAGGACTCATCGCACCAACGCCTCCTGAAAGGCCGGCTAATGTGAGGTCGGAGAATCAAGGTCTCCCCCTCTTCCTGGGCCCGCCCAACCTCGCTGGGCCATGGAGCAGGCCAAGAAGGCCCTCAGCCTTGCCCAACACCCGCCGGATCCTCTCTGCTCTAAAGCACACGATCTTAAGCCACATTCAGAGAAGAGGAAAGCAGAGTGTTTAGCGCCGTTGGACTAACAGGAAGCACTTAGATGCAAATGCATAATGGCCAGCGCCCTTGACAGCTGAGAGCCAGTTTTTCACAATAATAATTCTTTAGTTTTCACTGTATTTATTCTTCTTATACTCATTTTTAGTCACCTCCCATCTAGGAAAAAACTCGGAAACCTTTCTACGCTGAGCCTTTCTGTGCCTTGACTGGAATCCTGCAGCCTCAGGAGCGGGGCTCCCGTAGCCCCTGGGCTGGGGAGATGTGCTGGCCAGTCCTGGCCCCCGTCAGCCCCTACCCCACCCATGAGCACTTCTCAAAGCTTTTGGTCTTAAGAGCTTTTTGTACTTCTAGAAATCAGCTAGGCCCAACTGAAGTAGTGAAGAACTCTTGTGAAGGCTGTGTAATTGAAGGAAGCTATTTAGATTTAATTTTGGCTTTAAAATTTTAAATTGTTATCCTAAAAAGAGAGAGAGAGAGTGTTCAAGTTCAGGTTTATTTTTATTTTATCAGTGTTTACTGGGTTAAAATAAGACATTTAATGTCTGCCTATTAATTGATTTAATAATAATTTCTGAAACCTTATTGTCTGTTACATAAATAATAGCTGTCATAGAAAATTACTATTTGAAAAAACAGAACAGTGGCTTATTTTCAGTTTGGCTAAACGTCTTTGATATCTGAAAGGCAACTGGGTTCTTTTTTTGTGTGTGGGGTGGAGAGTTTGCCGGTCCTGGGGCTTGAACTCAGGGCCTGGGCACTGTCCCAAAGCACCTCTGTGCTCAAGGCTAGCGCTCCACCACTTTAGCCACAGTGCCACTTCTGACTTTTCTGCTTATGAATCCAGGGCTTCATGTACACTAGGCAAGCATTCTACCACTGAGCTACCTTCCCGGCCAGCTGGGTTCTTATATTTGGTTAAAACATAGCATAAAGTTAGCCTTACAGTGGTAAAACTGTTGAAAAGGGAGGAGCACTTTCATAGACCCTCCATGAAGTTGTGGACTTGCTTTTCTGATACTGTGTCAAAACTGAGTAAGTAGCAGTCTCAAAACGTAGTTGACATGTGGAGTCTGAAACCGCATTGAAGACGTTTTTGTACTTTATGACATGAAACAATCTATTGGGTTATATAGCATGTTGATTGACTTTTCCTGTGAAAATTTTTGTAACCCCCTGCATTGATCATTGAGAAATTATCAGCTCCTTGAGTACTGCAGAGCTCCAAATGTGACACATTTAGATTTTAAAGTCATATTTGTTAATATCAACAGTTCAATCAGAAAAGACACAAGTATTCAGAAGCTGTTACAGCTCACAGTGCAGATAAATGGTTTTGCCAAATTTTCAGTTTTCCCTTGAAAAACGCACATTTCATTATTGGCAACAAATGCTGCCATTGGAAGAGAAAGACTTACTTCTTTCATTTTGTAAGGAAATATCACTTGGTCGTGATACTTTCACTTGCTGTGGCTAGCCACGGAAATGGCGTTTGATGAAACATGGCTAATTTGGCGAATCTGTTCCCTGGAGAAGCCACTGATGTGTATGCGTATTTAACATTATGCCATGCCGGAATCAATGCGAAGCCAGGAGCTTCCTTGATAAAAATCAGCATTTTTCTGGCGCACCTAGGACATACTTAGGCAAATAACACCTAAGAATTACTAACAGATATGTTTGACCTTGCATGGTGCCTGAACCCCCAGGTTAAAGGGGAATAGCGGCGGTCACCCTTATTTAAGCCCCTGGTGTTGGCTGGCGGACAAGGGACGCCCACTCCACGTGAATCCCCGCCGGGGCCTGGCAGGGCCGGGGCAGGACATGGCTCTTTTGTGATGCTCTGACCACGGCACTGCGTTGCAGCTGCTCTGCTACAGCTAACGGAGGTAATACAATCCGAGGACTCTTGGCGGCATTGCTTCTAGTTTAAGCTTCCCGTTCCAGCTGGAGATGAAGTGCGGTGGTCCTGCTCTTGCCTATCAAACACAACCGCAGCGTCTCCGCTCCATCCTCAATCCCTCAGAACCTCAGAGTTCACTGACTTGGCTCAGGCTTGCTAGTGGATCTGAGCGTCTGGCACATGTCAGACTCCAAAATAGGCCCTGCTTTCCAGGATTCTTCAGCGTGCTCCCTCTCTGCCCACCCCCGGCCTGCTGACCTTGGCTTAGTGTCTCCTTGCTCCCTGAACATTGGCCTCACAGTCTGGATCTCTGTTCAGTGTCGTACTTCCCACTGAGTTCCATCTGTCCCTGTGTAATAGATACTGCAATGCTGGATTTTGCTTGGACCTGGGACCATATTTGGTTTTGTAGTTGTTGCTGTTTTGGTGGTACTAGGCATTGAACCTTGGACCTCACACTCTTGGCAGGTGCTCTACCACTTGAACCTTGCCCTGGCCTTTTTTGGCTTCATTACTTTTTAGATGAGGCTTGACATTTTTGCCTGGGGATAGCCTCAGATCACAATCCTCCAGTTTACTCCTCCCAGACAGTGTATTTGTTAGAATAGGAGTCTCACCAACTGTTTTACCTGTGATCTCTCTATTTCTGTCTTCGAAGTAGCTTGGATAACAATCACCAGCCACAGCCCCACATTTGTGTTTTAACTGTCTGTTTGCTTACTTACCTTGTTCTTTTCCACTTCTGGCTGAGATTGTTCTGGACAGGGATCTTGGTTTTCAAAGTTGTCCTGCCCTGTGCTTCAGGGTGAAGGGCTAGTGCTCATTTGTCCTCTTGGGGGGTATCAGCTGATTTGGATTTTTGGATCAGCATGAAGCTCAGAGTTCACCTAAATCCTAAATTAACCTGAAATCCATGTTAACTGAAAGCTAATATTTCTAGTTTCATCACGATGCCCTGGTGAGAGGGGTAATCATAACTGATGACCAGTTCTGTGTCCTCTGACCGTTGCTTCTCCTGTGAGGGAGGCTGGACCCTGGGCATTCTCTCTGGAGGATTTGGTTGTCGGTGGTGAGATCTGTCATCCTTCCATGCTAATGGATAGGCATTAGAGGCACTAGCCAGCCTGCCTTTGTTCAGACTGTGAATGTTCACTGGCAGAAATGGGAGCCTGTGTGTCCCAGAGACGCGTCTCCTGAGAGGAGCCAGGTCGTAGCAGCTCCTGCCTTGAGAGAGCTCTAGGGTCATCTTACTGTGCCTTCCTACTTGGGTATCCCTCTCTGAGCTTCCCGGCTAATCTAAATGCCCGAAGGGCTGCAGGCACAGCAGTAAGTTAAGTTGATCCTTTACGTCCAGATGCCTTTGAGCATCAGCAACTGAGGAGTTCTTAGGTGAGTAACTCAGTCAGTAACTGAGTTCTTACGCTGAGCCAAGGGCCCAGGGCTGCCACAGCCAGGGGCAGGGAGCAGACGGCGGAGTGTGGGCAGGGCGCCAGCCGCAGGAAGCGCCCACCGAGTTTATTCCTCGTCCTCCTGCTGGCACGCCAGCCAGCTCCTCGTCCCGAGGTTCAGACTTGAACCTGGTCTGCGCTGAGGTTCTCAGTTCAGCACTGGACTTGGAGACAGCGCAGCTTACCAGCAGTGTTCCCAGCCTCGCCTTCCCGGCTGGCGGTGCCACAGTGGCTGCTGCCTCTTGGTGCTTGGAAAAGTAGTTGAGAAAGCGGTGTCCGCCGACTGCTGCCCAAGTCCCAGGGCGTGCGGTCGGCTCCCGGGGCCATGGTCGGTGTCCAGCTCCCAGCCTTCTGCCCTGACCGCCCCTCCGTCTCCCGCCTCTGTTTCCTAATCTACCTGTGTGTGGGCATCACGGAAAGTGTCGTCTGTAACTCTGAAGTCGGTGGCGTGGAGGCGCCGGTGTAGGGGGTGTGGGGTCTCTGAGGTGCTCAGAGATCTCACCCGTGGTGAGACTTGGGTGCTCTGAGGAGTCGTGTCTAACCCTTCTCCTCCCCTCCCAGCCAGCCAGGCAGGCGAGCTGCAGCGTTGCTGCTCCATATCACAAACACGAAATGTTACGATGAAGTAAGAGCGTGACGAGCTGGCTCCTAGCTCGCACAGGCTCGGACAGTCTTGTCTACAGCGTGCGACCCAACGGGATGTGGGCGCCTTTCATTGTCACCGCAGTGTCCCTTCTTTAAGTGTCGTGGCGTATTATTCTCCATCCCCGTCACGGCCTGTCGCGCCGCCTTGCTTCTGCGTGACTGCGGGCCGCCCTCTCTGAGCGCGGCAGCCGCACAGCTCCCATGCTCCTCCTGTTCTCTTCCCAGCCACGCTGAGGGAGCTGGTCTCCCAGACCATGATCTGCTGGGCCCAGGAGAACCAGATCCAGGACGCGGAGCTGGTCCGCGTGATGTTCGACCTCCTCCGGAGGCAGTACGACAGCACCGGGGAGCTGCTGCAGGCCCTGCGCAAGACCTACACCATCAGCCAGGCCTCCGTGAGCGACACCAGCCAGCTGCTGGCCGCCCTGGGCCAGATTCGCTCCCTCCTCAGCGTCCGGATGGGCAAGGAAGAGGAGCGGCTCATGATCCACGGGCTGGGGTAGGCCGGGGCCACGCCGCGGAGGGCTCGCCACGGCGTCACAGGCCACGGGCTGGGGTAGGCCGGGGCCACGCCGCGGAGGGCTCGCCGCGGGGTCACAGGTCACTGTAGAAGGCCTGGCCCTCCTCCTGGAGGCATTACACCTTTGGCTCAGACGGGCCACCTGCTCCTCAGGGCGTGAGGAAAGGAACAGCGAGGATTTTTAGGTGAGGGAAGGACAATACTGTCTCTTGAGTCTTCTGAAAATAGCCACAGGGAGACGAGGAAAACCAAACCCAGAGGATCAGACGCTTTCTGAGGCTTCCTTCTGGGCCTTTCCGCTGAACTCTCACCTATGGAGACATTTTGTGTTGTGGGATTCCTTACCCATGTTCACGGTTCAGGGGTCGGACTTAGAACAGTGTAGCACGACAATTGGCAACATTTTAGCCATTTGAAGGATCTCTTACATAGTAACACTTGCAATGCACCCCAGGGAGTCACTGGCCAGTGTGTAACTTCACCTGACTTAAACCAAAATCAACACTGTAGCGTCCCCCCCCCCCCCACAACCCACAGGCAGACGTCCAAGGTCCTCCAAGGTCCTCCAAGGTCCGGGAAAGGGACTTCGAGTACAGCTGGGGGAGAGGGTGCAGACAGGGGCATTCAGCAAGCTCGTTCCCGAAGATGGCTTTTACAGGAGCAGAAAAGGGCCTCAGAACTGACCTGAGTTCAGACCACAGTAGCAAAGACTTTATGATGGAGCATGGAGGAGAGAAGGCAGCTGATTTGGGCTGTCTCAAAAACAGTTACAAGCAAAAGTACCAGGGCAACTGTTTACGTGTCAACAGAAAGAAACATGTTCCATTCAGAAGCCAATATTGATAAATCAGGAAGTAAAGACTGTCAGCGGAGGAGTCGCCCTTACGGGCCTCTTCCCCCGCAGTGTGCTCGCCCCTCCCCGAGTTCTTAGCGCACAGAACCACGCAGGTGCTGACCTCTCGCTCTGCTCTTACCCTAGAGACATCATGAACAACAAGGTGTTTTACCAGCATCCCAACCTCATGCGAGTCCTGGGCATGCACGAGACCGTGATGGAGGTGATGGTGAACGTGTTGGGAACCGAGAAGTCGCAGGTAGGACCACGCAGAGGCCTGGACTCAGGCCGGTCCGCCTGTCTCAGCTCCCTCTCCTCGGGGAGACAGGGCTGCGCATGATGCCAGAATGGAGCACAGAGGAGACAGCCAGTTCTCAGAGCTCGGGGATCTCCTCACCCGACACACCCTTCCCATGCGTAGGTCTCGCCCTGCATCCTGCAGCCCTGCTCCTTCCCGCGTGGAATAATGCTGCGTTCCTCTGGGCTGAGCCGCAGCAGGCTGCTGTGAGGCAGTACTGAAGGGATCCTGCCGCTGCTGTCAGCCAGGCTCCTGACAGACCCGTTCCTTGCCAGCTCAGCCGTACCGCGGGTGACAAGGGGAAGGAATGGGGACTGGGAACTGGCGGGCTCTGTCCCAGCTCGTCTGAAGCATCAGGTGGCTCTGGCGACCATACATACACAGTCTCAAATGTTGCAAATGCTGGGTATAAGTGGATCCCAGCCCAGTTTCACCAGTACGGGGGGAAGGGGGGGGCATGAAAGAAGAACCCCCTCTCCGGTGTCCCTCTCATCTCTTGGGAAAGTCAGCTCTGTCCACAAGATTCCCCATGTATGTTCTAGATCCTCAGCAAGCAGGGCGCTGCGGCTGTCAGAGGCCAAAGCAGATGCCCAGGGGATCCAGTCAGGTCTTTCTAGCATCCTGAGGCACCGTTTACGATGGTAGAATTAAAGACAGGAAGCGGCCTGGCTTACGGGGGCTGGTCCTCTGCCATGCAGGGGCATCGAGCACAGTCATCGTGGAGTGGGGGGCGTCGCCGTGCTGATGCCCATGGCTCTGATTTTGAGCTGTGTAGGAGGAGCTCACAGGAGACACTTCCGTAACTGAGGAAGGTTCCCCGAGAGGAGTGGGGTGCTCTGGAGGCCCAGCCGTGTCTCTGGGCACTTGATTTCAGTGGGCCTGCTTTTTGATGGCCCCTGCTTCCCTTCCAGGTATTTCCCATCAGAGGGTCCAGCCCACGCCCTCCTAGCTGAAGACGACACTAGCCCCATGTGGAGTGGGTGGGTCCGTGTAACCCCTGAGGAAACTGGGATTCTGCCGGGCGGCTACTCCCTCCAGAGCTAGAATTAGCTCTCCGTGTTTTGGGAAGGCTTTTCTTAGGTGCCCTCCGCTCTCCGTCCCTCCTGTGAACAAGTCTTGGGGAGAAAGAAAAGTGAGGGAAAAATTCACTTTCCAAACTGTGCACAGCTTGTAAGATGACTTCAGAGATCAGACTTACCAGAAGAGCCCAATGGTACAGCTTCCTGTCTCTGACGTTTTCCCTACAGATTACTTTCCCAAAGATGGTTGCCAGCTGCTGTCGCTTCCTCTGCTATTTCTGTCGAATTAGCCGGCAAAATCAGAAGGCGATGTTCGAGCATCTAAGTTACCTGCTAGAGAACAGCAGTGTGGGACTAGGTATGTCTGTGTGTGTCTGCGTGCCATGTTAACACTTCCACACTGGGACTCAGGTTACACTGCCCCTGCTGATTACGTAGGAGAGCCAAGGAAGCAAGCCACATAAGCCAAAATACTTTCAAACACAAAAGAGGATGCCACCTGTGCTCACAGACAAAGAAACACATCTGTTCTCCAACCTAGGCAGACGTGTTTCTACCAACCAGCAGTGTGACACTTGTGCTGGCACAGGCCCCTGGGGACCAGAGGCCAGCAGTGTAAGAAAAGCTGCCTGGAAGTGAGGATCTCTCGTTGAGAAACACCCCTCCCAGCCCACTCAGCTGATCAGAAGCAGAGCTAAGGGGACCGATGTCACAGATCCGGTCCCTTCTTGTCAGGCTGGCTACCGAGCTCATTCCTGTCCCGTCTTCCAACTGGCGAGTGCTACACTTAGTATACTGCAGACCAGCCAAGAGCAAGTACAGACGAACAGTGAGACTCCATCACCCATCCAAGAAAAACACCTCACTGCCCGGTCCTGACCCTGTCAGGCGCAAGCCAGAAGAATGTATGGAATATGCAAATACATGCACTTGAAATCATACTCTTTCTGTTTATCAAATGCAGTGGAAGGCTACTAACCTTTTTGTAAAATGCCACTGAAGTCTTCCTTAATTCTATTCTGCAAGCCAAACAGACTGAAAATAAAGGTCACAGGCAATGTTGATGGCCTGATGTGAATATGTGAACGAATGCTATTTGGAGGTATTTTAAGCTCGTGTGGCATCTGAGTGTTTGAGTGATCATCAGAAGGGCCCGAAAGTCTTGTGTTAGAGAACATGTTCTTTAGCCAGGCGCCAGTGGCTCACACCTTATTAGAGGCTGAGATCTGAGGATTGTCGTTCAAAGCCAGCCCAGGCAGGGAAGTCCATGAGACACTCTTCTCCAATAAACTACTCAGAAAAAGAAGCCAGAAGTGGCGCTGTGGCTCAAGTGGTAGAGCGCTAGCCTTGAGCAAAAAGAAGCCCAGGGACAAGGTCCAGACCCAGAGTTCAAACTCCAGGACCAAGAGAGAAGGGGGCGTTGGGGGAGACATGTTCTTGGTGTTGGAAATATGTGTCTCACCCATTCTTGTAGACTTGTTTCCTACAAATCTGTGTTTACAGCCAGCCATGATTTTAGGGAGAAAGAACAGTAAGTCTGGCTGCTCTCGGGCCTCCGAGGGGCCCAGGCTGTGTGTGTTTGCTGCCCTCTGCTGTCCACTGCGTGACCTGCGGCCTTAACCAACGGGGGTGCCTCCTCTTCCCTCAGCCTCCCCCTCCATGAGGGGGTCCACGCCCCTGGACGTGGCAGCCTCCTCCGTGATGGACAACAACGAGTTAGCGCTGGGCTTGGAGGAGCCGGACCTGGAAAAGGTAACAGGCCCCTGGCTGGGGACGTGCCGTCTATTCCTCGCGGTAGCCACGCGCGGGGGAAGCCAACCGAAGTCTGCTGCTTCGTCTGGGCGAGCCGCAGAGCCAAGAGTGACCTTGAACATGTGGTCACGAGTTCCTTGTCTGTGGAGGGCCCTGTTGACCCTCCATATACGAGGCTCTGTGTCATTTGACGCGTGAGTTTCCACAGACAGGGACAGAGCGGGCGGGAAGGGGTGTCGTCCACGCCTGCTCCTGCGCCCTCCACTGGGCTGTGGGTGGGCTGAGGACAGGGGCAGCTGTCTCTGATCTGTGCACCATCCCTCTCCGGGAACCGCTTCCTCACTGGATGCTGGCAGGATGAACAACGAGCTTTCCAAGTGTGGAAAGAAGCAAGCGGGAAGGGCCTGGGCCAGGGGCTGGAGATCCACAGCGCCTCCGCTCACCCTGCCCACAGTGGGTTCGGGCATGAGGGAGATGAGCATGCAGCCCTGACGGAAGGCCACTTAGGACTTAGGGGGCTGGGGGTGGGGCTAAGGTGTGGTGGTGTTTGGGGCTTGCACGGAGAGAACCCAGAAGCTGGCTCGGACAGAAGCACAGGGTGCTTGGGCATGGCAAGAAAGGCTCCCCCAGAACTGGACCCTGTCGATACCTACAGCATCCCAGGCCACACCCTAGGTAGGTGCCAGGTGCCCACCTGCAGGTCGGCAGGTTGGGGGGCAGCAGGCCCCTCCAAGAACCGACTGGCACCAAAGCAGGACTGGACTTGGGCAGGGAGAAGAGCCAAGAGATGGCGTCGGCTTCAGTGAGGGATTGGGAAAAGAGCGAGAGTCCACAGGACCACGAGGAGAGAGGCACACATGTGTGCACACACAGAACGCCAGCACCCCCTAGCCAGAGACACACAGAGGACGAAGAGCGCCCATTCACCCAGCACTAGGCCGGCCCACTCTTCCTCTGAGGAGCACAAGAGGAGGAGCAGAAATGCTACGCTCCGCAATACCTGCGCTGTCCAGTAGGGAGTTGGTCTCACAGTGCCAGACCTGGGCCGGCGGAGCCCCAGGCAGGGAAACGAGGCGCAGCTGGCGTGGGCAGAGTTTCTCAGCGGAGACGTCCCGCGGCCGGGGAGGCCACGCAGGCAGCACAGGGCCCTGACCCTCTGCCGCAGCGGGACACGGCCGGAGCGTGGGCTGTGCGAGTCCCCCGCGGCCCCTCGCACGCACTTTAAATGGCGGGGTCGCGTGGTAGCTCTGTCTTTAGTGTCATGAAGGCCTGTTTTGGAGGTGGCCACGCCATCTTCCCTCCCCTTACGCTTTCTTTGCGTGTGGTACGGTCTCCGGGCCGGCGGTGAGCGTGGACATGTGCTTGTGTGCTGTTCTCGGCAGGTGGTAACCTACCTGGCGGGCTGTGGACTGCAGAGCTGCCCCCTGCTTCTGGCCAAAGGGTACCCTGACATCGGCTGGAACCCCATCGAAGGGGAGCGCTACCTGACCTTCCTGAGGTTTGCCGTCTTCGTGAACAGTGAGTCCCGTGCCTCCCGCGCTTCTCAGAACACGAGGGATGAATCACGGATGTGAATGGGGAAACAGGGGTTCTTTGTTCCGGGCATCATTTCAGGGGTGAAACTGGGGTTGTAACTTGGCAGTAGGAAATTTGCGCAGCATGCACAAGGTACTGGGTGCAATTCTTGGCAAAAAAAAAATGTTTTTAATATTTTGAGTTCTTATCACATGCCAGAGGCTACCAAGGGTCAGATAATTCCAACAAAGGCTTTACTCTTGAGGAGTGTGCAATCGAATGAGAAAAGCCGACACAAAGAAAGTCTGGAGTGGTGAGAAGACCAGGTTTCTGGGGCTCCTGTGTTCACGCCGTTGCTGAAGGGTGAGGCCATTGCTGGCATTCTCTGGGCACAGGATTCATGCCAGGGGGAGAGGAGGGGAGGTGACATTCCAGGCAGAGGAACCTTACCCAGAACCTGTAGTCAGAGTAAGAAAATAATTCCATTCCGATTAATGTCTCTGAGGCAAGCAGGAGTATTTTATTACTGGTAGTGGGAAAAATCATTTCCTCTCCATCCAGCTATGCCAGATGTCAGGCCGTGAAGGAAGGGGTAATACAGACAATGCAGAAAGCCTTTGAAGGAAAGCTCTGTGAACATTCATACTGTGATTAAGTTCATCGTTCATTTTGAAACTCAAGAGAAACATTATTGCAAGCCCTTGGGCAAAGCCAGTTTACCTCAAATCAATCTCAAGGTCATTATTCAGCTTAACCAGAGGGTGTGTGGTTGGTGTCAAGCTGGCCGAGCCGGAATGATTGATGAAGCGGTGTTCCCGCGCTTCCGAGCATGCTGTTCTCCTGCCTTGTGACGTCTTTGCAAGTTCTTCACCCTGGTCCCCGCGCTGATTATCAGTAGGAGTTGCACTTCAGATCCTTCCTCTTGCTGGGCAGTCTTGCTCTGTCTTTCCTGCAGATGTCCAAAGTCCAGTAATCAAGGAATGGCTTCCCGGTTCAGCTGTGGGAGCCAACCTCATTAGCCTTGTTCTAAAGACCTGAGACCTAGTTAAAATAAAGCTCATTGGACACAGACATTTTAAGGGAAAATTTAACACAAAGCTCTCTGACTTAGCGTTTCACGTTCTGATGCACTTTGTAGTTACGTGTCCCAAACCCTAGTCACTGAGGAGAGCTAAGCTGAATTCCACCTGCGGAAATGCTCGTGGCTCCCCCCGACCACTGCTGGGGGTGGAAAGAATCCGAAAACAGCACTTCAGTGAGCTTGAAGTTTCAAAGTTTCAGCTTTCTTCTTCTTATTATTATTACTGTTGTTATGATTTTTAAGTGGTTTTAGTTAAAAGGAGTTACAAGTCAGGTTTGGGGTACAATACTTATTGTTAGTGGCACCCCTTCCTTCATTCTCCTCCATATCCCTCTCCTGCCCCTTCCTGAAAGTTACACGGTAAGCATTATTCATACAGCGGAAAAACTACAAACTTGGCATGGTGGCACATGCCTATCATCCTGGCATTCTGGGAGCAGAGGCAGGATGACTGCAAGTTGCAGGTAGGCCTCAGTGGCAAAGAGGATTCTTTGTCTTGGAGACCCAAAAGAGAGGGGAGAAAAGGGAGGAAGGAGAAAAAGAGGGAAAGGGAGAGGAGGGAGTGGAGTGAAGAATGGGGGGAGGGCAGTCTAGGAAGATGGGCGATCGAAAGTAGTGGACTGTGGGTTGCGTCACGGGTCTGCGTGTTTGCTCTAGGACGTCTGATCCCGCTGGCTTTTCCCGAAGCGCCTTCCCTGCGCACAAGCCGTGCCGATACAGACGCCAGGCCCGAGGCCTCTCAGCCTGCGCTGACTCGCAGCATCACACGGTCTGAGCTTGCTTATAAAATGCACGGCGTCATTCCGTCTTTCTTCGGGTTTTCTCATCCTTGAATATTTACCACTTTCACCATCCTGGTCATTATTTTACCCTTTGACATCTCTGGGGAGTTTTTTTCATTTAATAAAACTAATTTTTGATGTTGTACATAATGTTGCATGACATTTGAAGACAAGCTTTTTGGGGAGACAAAACAAAAAAAAAACCCCTCAGAGCTTGCACCTGCTGGCCTGAAGCCGTACCTCCAGGGTACGGTTTGCTTGTCTTGAGAACAAGTTTTGCCGTGTAGCTCAGACTGGCTGAGAACTTGAGGTCTTCCTGCCTCTGCTTCTAGTGCTGACATTAAGTTACAGGCATCCCCCACCACACCCAACTCCCTGAAGACAAACTTTCTGTACACAACTTTTAGGTTCTTCTTAAAGAATTGAGCTATAACAGAGTGAATGGGCAGGCTGGGATGTAGCTCTGTGGCAAAGCATTTGCCTAGCAAGTGCAATGTCCCGGGTTCGATCCCTAGCACTAAAAAGTACAGTTTAAAAAAAGCGTGAATGGTCACTGATAGCTCTTTAAATTCAGCTCAATGAAAAATGGTCTGAGTCCTGTAACTTAGAATCAGGGGCTGTCTTTTGGAGGGAGAACTAAATAATTTACACACACAAACCATCTTAAGCTGCTGGTGGTGGCTATACTTGTAATCCTGATTTCAGGAGTGTGAGCTAGACTTAGTGAAGGACTTACATAATGAATAGAATATGGCAGAAGATAGAACGGAGCCCCCTGCTCCCCTCCTCTGCTTAGACATGGCTCCACCTCACAGAACCCCAAGTCTCCTGGAAGGAGGTCAGCCAGAAAGCGGCCCTGCGCCCCAGGCCTGAGCTTGGGCTGGAAGCTAGCAGGCAGCCTGTGCGGGAGGGCTGCCCCGCACGGCCCCCACTGCAGCCTCCGGCAGGTGGCCCCCAGCATGTGTCCCCCGCTCAGTCGGTCCCGAATCCCTGGCGATGGAAACTGTGGCCTAGCACGCGTGAGTTATTTTAGTCTGCTGAGGCCCGAGGCATTGTTTACACAAGAATAAACAATGCAAACGCCCATCACCATGCAGTCTCTGCTGCGTAGCCCAGTCCTCCAAGAAGTGTCTTAGGACTCTGAGCAATCATTTCTCTGGAGGTTTCCTCTAATATGCAACATCAAGGATCTTACCACAGCCGTGGAATTGTCCGTGTGAACCCCTGGTGCTGTTGGTGTGTATTTCTAAACCATAAGTCTTGCCGGGTTCTGTTCCCAGCGCCGCACTGTTTGCTCTTCTGAGTACACAGAAGAGGGTTCAACTATCTAACGAAGGAGGCAGAGGCATGCTTTGTATGTTGTTTGAGGTAGCGGTGCACCTGCTTTTGAACACACACGTGGGGTCTGAGAAACAGTGACTCCACACTAGCTCCTGACCACCCGGTCAGGAAAATGACGCTTCATCCCAAGTTCTGTACCAGCAGAACACAGACCGCACGTGGCCGTCCTGTGGAGCGTCACAGGGCACCAGCTGAAGAGCTAAGGTTAGACCCTCGCTCGGTCCCCCCCGGGAGCTAGCCTGCCCTCTGCCAGGGGCGACGGAGGACCAGAGCCGGTCAGCATCCTACCTCCATCAAGGAAGGAAAGCACCAGCGTTCCCACAGCTGTCTAGTTCTCTTAGTCACTGGTGACCAATTCCACAGCAGACCCCGAACCCTGAAAGTAGGGTGGCTAACTGGAGTGCTGCTTACCTCCTGGGAAGAGCTTCTGGGGTTCTTCCTAGTGAGGAGGAACCGTGCCCTCTCCCTCAGGTGAAAGCGTGGAGGAGAATGCCAGTGTGGTGGTCAAGCTGCTCATCCGACGGCCAGAGTGCTTCGGGCCAGCGCTGCGGGGCGAGGGAGGCAACGGGCTGCTGGCGGCCATGCAGGGCGCCATTAAGATCTCCGAGAGCCCAGCTCTGGACCTCCCCGCCCAGGGGCACAAGAGAGACGCGTAAGCGCAGGCTGCCCCTTCCCCCGGGGGGCGGGTCCCGGGACACGGAACCCCCCACCCCACATCCCCCCAGCCCCACCTCCCCCCACCCCACCCCCATGCCATGTCCCCCCACATCCCCCCCCACCCCATGTCCCCCCCCCACCCCCCACCTCCCCCCCACGCCACCCCACATCCCCCCCACCCCACCCCCCACCCCACCCCACATCCCACCCCACATCCCCCCCACCCCACCTCACATCCCCCCCACCCCCACCCCACCCCACCCCCACCCCACCTCCCCCCCACCCCCACCCCACCCCACCCCCACCCCACATCCCCCCACCCCCCACCCCACCCCACCCCCCACCCCACCCCACATCCCCCCCACCCCCACCCCACCCCACCTCCCCCCCACCCCCACCCCACCCCACCCCCACCCCACATCCCCCCCACCCCACCCCCCACCCCACCCCACATCCCACCCCACATCCCCCCCACCCCACCCCCCACCCCACATCCCACCCCACGTCCCCCCCACCCCACCCCCCACCCCACCCCCCACCCCACTCCCCACCCCCCCACCTCACGTCCCACCCACCCCCACCCCACGTCCCCCCCCACCCCCACCCCACGTCCCACCCCACCCCACCCCACATCCCCCCACCCCACATCCCACCCCACATCCCCTCCACCCCCACCCCACCTCCCCCCCACCCCCACCCCACCCCCACCCCACATCCCCCCCACCCCACACCACCTCACATCCCCCCCACCCCACCTCACATCCCCCCCACCCTACATCCCCCCACCCCACGTCCCCCCCACCCCACCCCATCCCACCTCCCCCCCACCCCCACCCCACCCCACCCCACCCCACCCCCACCCCCACCCCACCCCACCCCACATCCCACCCCACATCCCCCCCACCCCACCTCACATCCCCCCACCCTACATCCCCCCACCCCACGTCCCCCCCACCCCCACCCCACCCCACCCCACCTCCCCCCCACCCCCACCCCACCCCCACCCCCACCCCCACCCCCACCCCACACCACCTCACATCCCCACCCCACCCCACCCCACCCCACCCCCACCCCCACCCCACCCCACCCCCACCCCCACCCCCACCCCACACCACCTCACATCCCCACCCCACCCCACCCCCACCCCCACCCCCACCCCCACCCCACACCACCTCACATCCCCACCCCACCCCACCCCCACCCCCACCCCCACCCCACCCCCACCCCCACCCCACACCACCTCACATCCCCCCACCCCACATCCCCTCACCCCAACCCCCACCTCCCCCACCCCACCCCACATCCCACATCCCCCCACCCCACCTCACAACCCCCCAGCCCCACCCCACCCCATGTCCCCCCCACCCCACCCCACATCCCCCCACCCCACCCCACATCCCCCCCACCTCCCCCCACCCCACCCCACCCCCCACCTTCCCCCCACCCCCACCCCACATCCCCCCCACCCCACCCCACCCCACGTCCCCCCCACCCCACCCCACGTCCCCCCCACCCCCACCCCACATTCCACCCACCCCCACCCCACGTCCCACCCACCCCACCCCACCCCCACCCCAACCCACGTCCCACCCACCCCACCCCACGTCCCACCCACCCCACCCCACCCCATGTCCCCCCCACCCCCACCCCACATTCCACCCACCCCCACCCCACGTCCCACCCACCCCCACCCCACATTCCACCCACCCCCACCCCACATCCCCCACCCCATCCCCCACCCCCCCACCCCACCCCCCGTCTAAGGGGAAGAAGGTTCCAGTTGTTTCCACTGGCTGTTGAAACATTCACATTATGGCCTTGGCTCTTGTAGCGCGCACAGCAGTTAGCACCGGCCCCTTCCGTTTCCTGCCCGGCTCCGCCCGAGTCAGACCCCCGCATGTGCCCCGAGCCCTCTCACAGCGTGCCCAGGGACGGAAGCCTTGGTCACAAGGGCGCCATCGCTGTCCGACTCTGCACGCCTCCGCGCTGGCTCCCTCCTTCTCTCCCGAAAAGATGGGCCTCACTCAGCAGAACTCCTGCTGCTCTAGTTTGATTCCTCAGCACAGAGAGCCGCTGCGGACTGCGGGAAGTCGGAGCACGGATAAGTTCGTTGTTTCAGGGCTGTGGTTTGAGGGCGATGGCTTCCCGGATCGTAGCTACGACCCTTCACAGCCCCTGGGCTGGACCTCAGCACCCGCAGAGTGAACTCAGCGGGGCCGCCCCCAGGCAGTCTATTTTCCACTTGCAATAGGGACTTTGTAGACTGGAAAATTCCAAAACCTAGCTGTCCAAGGACCAGGCATGGCGGCACGGGTGGCCCACGGTGGCCAGTGTGTACCAGGCAGAGATTGGGCAGAGTGTGATCGGAGACCAGCCAGGCCAACCGTGTGAACTTTCCATTCCAGCAAAAGCCCTTAGTAAGGGGAAGGTAGTGGAGGCTGGGCCTAGGGAAAAGCTTAAGACCATATCCAAAAAATAACAAAAGCAGAAGCTAGGAGTACGGCCTGATCAACAAGTCTGAGACCTGAGTTCAAACCCTAGCGCTGCCAGAAGTACAGACAGTGTCCCGAGTCCCCCTGTAACACGGGGGAAACCGAGTCTGGCCATCCTACAAGCTGCTAGCACAGCCGGGTGAACCTAGGGGTCTCCGTGTGCACTGTGACAGCGCCAGCTTCTGTGCTGAGGGGCCTTTCCGGAGCTGAGCGCAGCCAGGCTCACCCCGGGTCCATTCTGTCTCCACAGCTCAGAGGGCGACGAAGAGGAGGACGCGGTCGTGCACATGGGCAATGCGGTCATGTCCTTCTATTCTGCTCTCATCGATCTCCTGGGCCGCTGTGCTCCTGAGATGCACGTAAGTGGAGAGACCGGCTCTGCGGAGCCGCCGCCTGGTGGGCACACTGCGGCCTGCGCGGGCACACTGCGGCCTGGGCGGGCACACTGCGGCCTGGGCGGGCACACTGCGGCCTGGGCGGGCACACTGCCGCCTGGTGGGCACACTGCGGCCTGCGTGGACACACTGCGGCCTGCGCGGGCACACTGCGGCCTGCGTGGGCACACTGCGGCCTGGGCGGGCACACTGCGGCCTGCGTGGACACACTGCTGAGCCGCAGCCTGCGTGGGCACACTGCGGCCTGGGCGGGCACACTGCGGCCTGCGTGGACACACTGCGGCCTGGGCGGGCACACTGCGGCCTGGGCGGGCACACTGCGGCCTGGGCGGGCACACTGCGGCCTGCGTGGGCACACTGCGGCCTGGGCGGGCACACTGCGGCCTGGGCGGGCACACTGCGGCCTGGGCGGGCACACTGCTGAGCCGCAGCCTGCGTGGGCACAGGGGATTTGGTGGACGCAGCCTCTCGCGCTATGCCTGGCCTTGCTCACGTGCTTTTCCCTGGGTTCCTTTTACCTGAGGTCATCGTTGTTTCGTGGTCAATGAGTGAAAGTTCAGTTTTCTAAGGCAAGACTCCTGAGCGCGTGCTGTGTGTGTGTGCGCCTCCTCTGTGCAGTGCTCCTGAGCACATGCTCTGTGTGTGTGCGCCTCCTCTGTGCAGTGCTCCTGAGCACATGCTGTGTGTGTGTACGCCTCCTCTGTGGCACTGACTGGCCATGTCTTGTGCACATTGTACCTCAAAAGCCTCCCCACACTGTGTTTCCACATGCCTGTTAGGGATGAGTGCCCCGATTCTCCACTGGGGCCATCTGGAAAGACTCATGCAGGACATGGAGATCTGCTTTACCTGAGGCCAGGGGCACTGGCCCCGGAAAGCAGTCTCCCAGAAGTAGAACTTTGCGCAGTGCGGCAGGGTAGCCTCCCGGAATCCATGTCTGGCAGTGGAAGGGGGGTGCGGTCACCGCTGACAGCCCACCGTCCCCCCGACTCCCCTCCCTCCCTCCTGTGGAAAGCGGGCAGCGCCAGGCAGGGCCCCGACGCTGTCACGCCCCCCGGCCAGCACGCACAGGGCCCAGCAGCTCACCTGCTGCAGCGGGACCCGGCGCGCCGGAGCGCTCGGCTCTGCCACAGAGCGGGGCCATTACCCCAGTTCAGCGGCCACACGCACACGACCTGCACACGCTTGCTGCTTGTCCGTGGGTGTCCGACCTGGAGTGAGCCCCGCGAGACTCTCCAGCGCTCCCCGACATTCTCCACTGCGGCCCCAGACTTATTCCACACACTGGGAAATGGAAATGGGGGAGCCATGTCCACACTCGCTGTAACACGGGCCACGTCCACACTCGCTGTAACACGGGCCACGTCCACACTCGCTGTAACACGGGCCACGTCCACACTCGCTGTAACACGGGCCACGTCCACACTCGCTGTAACACCGGCCACGTCCACACTCGCTGTAACACCGGCCACGTCCACACTCGCTGTAACACCGGCCGTGTCCACACTCGCTGTAACACCGGCCACGTCCACGCTCGCTGTAACACCGGCCGTGTCCACACTCGCTGTAACACCGGCCACGTCCACACTTGCTGTAACACGGGCCACGTCCACACTCGCTGTAACATGGGCCACGTCCACACTCGCTGTAACACCGGCCGTGTCCACACTCGCTGTAACACGGGCCACGTCCACACTCGCTGTAACGCCGGCCGTGTCCACACTCGCTGTAACACGGGCCGTGTCCACACTCGCTGTAATGTCAGCCACGTCCACAATCGCTGTAACACGGGCCACGTCCACACTCGCTGTAATGTCAGCCACGTCCACACTCGCTGTAACGCCGGCCGTGTCCACACTCGCTGTAACATGGGCCACGTCCACACTCGCTGTAACACGGGCCACGTCCACACTCGCTGTAACACGGGCCACGTCCACACTCGCTGTAACACCGGCCACGTCCACACTCGCTGTAACATGGGCCACGTCCACACTCGCTGTAACGCCGGCCGTGTCCACACTCGCTGTAACACAGGCCGTGTCCACGCTCGCTGTAACGCCGGCCGTGTCCACACTCGCTGTAACACGGGCCACGTCCACACTCACTGTAACACGGGCCACGTCCACACTCGCTGTAATGTCAGCCACGTCCACAATCGCTGTAACACGGGCCACGTCCACACTCGCTGTAATGTCAGCCACATCCACACTCGCTGTAACGCCGGCCGTGTCCACACTCGCTGTAACACGGGCCACGTCCACACTCGCTGTAACGCTGGCCGCGTCCACACTCGCTGTGACCCTAGCGTCCTGGGCACGTGGTCGTGAGCGCATCCTGGCCTGACTCGTCTTGGGGGTCAGGGAGCCACTTCCTAGGTCTCATGCCACAGTCACATGACCACTTCACCCTCCGCAGAGGAAGCGCGTGGCCTCCTTTGGCAACGTCATCCCTTAGTGGTCCCTTCTCTGCAGAATTCAGAGAAAGCTTCTCTCTGGACAAAAGTGTCTAGTAACTAAGGGGACATGGCGTTGATCCCCTACCTTGAAGGAAGGTGCTTGGAGGTGGGGTGGGGTGTGTGGGGCATGGGAGCTTGGTCCATATACCCTCTCTCTCCTACAATAGCTCATCCAGGCAGGAAAAGGGGAAGCCATCCGAATCCGGTCCATCCTGCGCTCCCTGGTGCCCACAGAAGACCTGGTCGGGATCGTCAGCATTCCCCTGAAGCTCCCCTCTCTGAACAAAGGTATGGACGCAGCCGGGACGGGACGGCCTGCCAGGCCGCAGCAGCTCCCGGGGCCGTGGGCCCAGACACGGCCCTGCCAGGCCGCAGCAGCTCCCGGGGCCGTGGGCCCAGACACGGCCCTGCCAGGCCGCAGCAGCTCCCGGGGCCGTGGGCCCAGACACGGCCCTGCCAGGCCGCAGCAGCTCCCGGGGCCGTGGGCCCAGACACGGCCCTGCCAGGCCGCGGCAGCTCCCGGGGCCGTGGGCCCAGACACGGCCCTGCCAGGCCGCGGCAGCTCCCGGGGCCGTGGGCCCAGACACGGCCCTGCCAGGCCGCGGCAGCTCCCGGGGCCGTGTGCCCAGAGACCGCCCTGCCAGGCCACAGCAGCTCCCGGGGCCGTGGGCCCAGACACGGCCCTGCCAGGCCGCAGCAGCTCCCGGGGCCATGTGCCCAGAGACCGCCCTGCCAGGCCGCAGCAGCTCCCAGGGCCATGGGCCCAGACACAGCCCTGCCAGGCCGCAGCAGCTCCCGGGGCCATGGGCCCAGAGACCGCCCTGCCAGGCCGCAGCAGCTCCCGGGGCCATGGGCCCAGAGTTGGCCCTGCCAGGCCGCAGCAGCTCCCGGGGCCGTGTGCCCAGAGACCGCCCTGCCAGGCCGCAGCAGCTCCCGGGGCCGTGGGCCCAGACACAGCCCTGCCAGGCCGCAGCAGCTCCCGGGGCCGTGTGCCCAGAGACCACCCTGCCAGGCCGCAGCAGCTCCCAGGGCCGTGGGCCCAGAGACCACCCTGCCAGGCCGCAGCAGCTCCCAGGGCCGTGGGCCCAGAGACCGCCCTGCCAGGCCGCAGCAGCCTCCCGGGCCGTGTGCCGGGGGCCCCAGGGAGTGTGGTGATTAATGGGTGCGTGTCTGCCACAGTCTTGGATAGGATCATACAGGGTTTTCCCCAGCGCTATTTTGACCTTAGAAATCTCTGCAAAACTCTCCAAACCACCTTGATTACATCATCTGCACCACAGAATAGAAAAGAGCATGCCACCACGGTAGTGTTTCCTACACTGACGTTCTGTGGAGCAGCTTTGCCACAGGTATTGATAGGTGTTCGTGTTAGTAGAGGTGGGGTAAGTTTGGAAAATAGACTGTGATGCTTTACAGCTTCATGAAGCACAGAAAGATGACAGTGTGTCTGAGGAAGCACACCATAAAGAGGACAGAATTTGAACTCCGTGTTTCTTAAGCACGTTGTGTTTTCTTAGCACAAAATGCTTGAAAGAATCCCACAAAGAATGACGATACTCAAAGCACAGAGATGTGTGCGATGGAGTTGCAGGGCCCGCTCGGGCCCGGCCCCTGGCTGAGCAGCGGGGGTCGGAGGCAGGCGGCCCCCACGCCCGGCCCCTGGCTGAGCAGCGGGGTCGGAGGCAGGCGGCCCCCACGCCCGGCCCCTGGCTGAGCAGCGGGGTCCGCAGGCAGGCGGCCCCCACGCCCGGCCCCTGGCTGAGCAGCGGGGTCGGAGGCAGGCGGCCCCCACGCCCGGCCCCTGGCTGAGCAGCGGGGTCGGAGGCAGGCGGCCCCCACGCCCGGCCACGCCCGGCCACAGCCCTGCATCTCTCGCGATGTGCACACCTCTACAGGGCTTGTGGAATAAACAGAACAAGAGAACGTTGGGTTTGTTTCTGCCTTGATTTCCAGATCAAGCACTTTTGATTTACTTTGTGGGATCTTCCCTTTATCTTTGGACTTCTTAAATTAAGGCTAGAATTCTTAGATAATCTAGGTGTCACCTACGTCAGAAAGCCGTTTCCAGATGTTTCCTTGGGGATGTGTTACGGAATAACGGCTGTAGACACGGCACGCTGTTGAAGTCACCCTGTCTTTATTAACGTTTTATCCCTCTTTTTCTGTTTGTTTGTTTTTGAGACAGGGATTCATAACCAGCTGGCCCAGAGCTCATTACTTAACCCAGGCTGGCCTAACACTTACCACCCCCCACAGGAGCTTCCGAGGCTGGGGTTAGAGACCCGTGCCACTGTCCCCTGCTCAGTCCTCACGTTCTAATGCCATCACCCAACCACGCAGTAATCGAGCCCTGATTTCTAGTATCTGCCTATTTCTGTAGTGTGAATATTCTCACCACGGCTGACTTCTTGCTACCATACTGGATACAAACAACCTCAAATGTAGTTTATAGTAAACAAATTGGGAACATGAATTACATTATTTGTTACCTTTTATGTATAACTTAATTCTAAAATGGCATGTTTGGTAATGGACACATTTAATCACTGATTCTTTTTTAACAATTGGCTCTGTCCACCCAGTATAAGGCGGTACCAGGACAGCAATGTTATTTCTAGAATTCATGTTGCTCATTAGAACAAGTATTGGCAGTAAGTTCCGTGTTGCCTTTTGAAAATGTAAATAGAAAAAGGGAAATGTTGTCTCCTGTCTTTCAGACGGGTCGGTCAGTGAACCAGACATGGCAGCCAACTTCTGCCCCGACCACAAGGCACCCATGGTGCTGTTCCTGGACCGTGTGTATGGTGTTGAGGACCAAGCTTTCCTGCTGCACCTGCTGGAGGTTGGGTTTTTACCTGACCTGAGAGCCTCTGCCTCTCTAGATACAGTAAGTGGTTAAAATAAGCAAAGAAGCGTTGCCTGCACTGCGTGATTAACAGCTTGAGCTGAGACGCTCTTCACTCTGCATTCTCACTGGCTGCACATGCATTTTCATTTACCAACCGAGGGGTGGAACTCGGGGCTCACTCCTGTTCAGCTTGCTCGCTCACAGCTGCTACCATACCTCCAGTCCAACGTTTTTGCTGATACATTGGGGATGGAGTCTTCTAGACCTTTTTGCCTGGCTGGTGGAGCCACTCTCCTCTAGATGTCAGACTCAGAAGGTGTGAGCATGGCAGGCATTACTGCCAGTGCTCCTCTACTTGCCGATTTCATTTGAATAGCCTGCTTTTCAGAGTGACAGCAAAGAGGCACCAAGAACCTGAAGACCTTAATGTATTGGGCAGAGCTGAGACACGTCGATGAATTCAACCTCACTCGCAGCGTTTCTAAACTGTGGCATTATTTTTTGTGGGGAACTGTCCTGTTCAGAGTTGAACATTTAGCAGTGTCCCTGGTCTTTTCCCATTAGATGCCAGTAGCGCCCAACTCCCTGCTCGACCACCACTTCCCAGACCAATTGCAGATATCAGAAAGACTCACCTCTGGAGGAAGCGCGGCTCTCTTGCTCATGGAAGAGGCTGACTGGTGGCTTTGCAGTGCAGATGCTCTTCCTGCTCCACTCAGGGAGAACAGATCTGTAACCAGAAACATGAGCCACATGCGTGCCAGAGGCCAAGGGAAATGTGGGTTTGGAAATCAAGGCTGCAGTACAGCAATCGGGCATCTATAGACACTAAGAAAGAAGTCCAGCTATTAGAGATGCCAACTGCCACACATCAGGATGAAGCAGAAAGACAGTGTACCCAAAGTCCTGTGACCTAGAGGAAAAGACAGGCTACCTCATTTTGATTCTGAAATGATTTTACTGGGATGATTAGGGAGAGAATGTTCCAAGGGGCGGCACCGGGGGCTCACGCCTGTCATCCTAGCTACTCAGGAAGCTGAGATCTGAGGATTGCAGTTCAAACCAGCCCGGGCAGGAAAGTCCATGAGACTCTTATCTCCAATAAGCCATCAGAAAACCAGAAATGGCACGGTAGCTCAAGTGGTAGAGCGCTCGCCTTGAGCTGAAGAGCTGAGGGACAGCGCCCAGGCCCAGAGTTCAGGCCCCACGACCAACAATAAAAGGGGGGGTGGCACTGATCAAGAAGCATTGTACATATAAATTAATGTGGAATTGAAACATTTTGTACAGCTACGTAAAGGTAATTGAACGTAAGTACACAAGACCATCTTAGCAATGCAGACTGCTGTGTGAGTCGGATCCACATGTGCGTGTGCACTCACGCATACACACACCAGACACAGCCTGAGAGAGAGGTAAGCAGCCAGCACCTTAGCTGGATGGATTTCCTTTGGGTTGCCCAGGGATTATGGAAGTCCTTCCCTAGTGGAGCTTAGCGCAGGACTAGAGAGATCTGTTTGAGCTGTGGACGTGGGGCGTCATGGAGCAGTAAAGGTGTTGGACCACATGACGCTTTCCTATTTAAATCCACGCCTCCATCACACTTTTGCTTTGAGTTATTTTCTGAATCACTAGGTTAACAAAAAAAAAGTTAGCTGAACCTGGTGGCTCACACCCAGCTACTCAGGAGGCTGAGGTCTGAGGCTCAGGTTTGAAGCCAGCCCCAGCAGGAAAGTCTGTGAGACTCCTATCGCCTGGTAACTACCAGAAAAGCCAGGCGTAGAGTCACAGCCTTGAGGGGGGAAAAAAAAAAACAAGCTCAGGGATAGAGCCCAGGCCCTGAGTTCAAGCCCCGGGGCTGGCACCAAAAGGAAAAAAATTAAGCTGGGCGCCAGCAAATCACACCTGTTTTCCTAGCTACCCAGTGGCTGAGCCCCAAGGGCTGTCAGTCCAAGGCCGTGGAGACAGGAATGCCCATTGACTCCATCTCCAACTACCAGCAAAACACTTGGTCTGGAGGTGTGGCTCAAGGAGTTAGAGCAACAACGGTGAGAGAAAAAATAAAGCCTGAGGCTGAACTTTGCTCATAATACCAGCACAAAAGAGAAGAAAGGAGCTTGGCCAAGTCCCCGTGTTTCACGGTTAAAGCAGTTGCTTGTTTGCTTATACATCGCAGAACAAATGCTTTTCCACCTAGTATTCAGTTGCTCAAGAACCATCGGAAACAAACAATGTCTCTATTGAGATCCTGTACCAAGAGGCAGTCATGCATCTCATTTTAACACTTTTAAGCCATTGGAATCAAAGCTCTGCTTTCCTCATTTTACCTTCTCTGACAATGAAAGTGAGACCCATGAGCGATGAGACTTTTTTCAGTGTGATTGCTAACGCTGCTAGATGAACTGATACGAGCAGTGTACAGTTCAAAGGAAGCAGCTTTTCAAGTCGTAAGTTATGGAAAATGTGTTACAGATCTAATTGCCCTGATAATGATGGAAAATAACGATAACGTCTTATCTTTGCGAATCTAAAGGTTTCTTTTGAACTTCTGCCGTTTTCAAAGGTGGTAGTCAGTCACACTTGGTCTATAGTTAGTGTCACTGAATGGGTTTCTCTTGAATTCTGTCTAAGTGAACAAAAGGGAACTTTGTGAGGGAGAATTATCCCCGCGTTGTAGAGAAGGTCCCAGATTTCTGTTCCTTTTTCCCACGAAGATCGGTGACCGCTTTAGTGGGATGTATCTCAGGTCACCTCTCAGCTTGTGGACTGCTCACAGTGCTTACAAATCAGTTGACAAGGGTCTGAGACACTTTCTCTTTGTAAAGCTGTCACCAAACTGGTGGATTTAAGGGACCTTTGGACCTTTAACCATTTCTTAATCCTCAAATTCCCAAAGGAGAATGTGTGAATCTCCATAATGTGAAAACGGAGAACTAAGGCCAGGGTAATAATGTAGCAGCCTGGCATCTGTATTGGCAGCCGAGGTGTTGGATTCAACTGGCCACGAGTTCACCAGTTCTAGTGGATCATGCTTTAATCCCAGCTACTCAGGAGGCTGAGATCCCAAGAGTTGTGGTTCAAGGCCAGTCCAGGCAGAACTTAGGAGAGTCCATCTCCAAAGTAACCAGAAGAGGGTCAGAGCGAGCGCGTGGCTCACGTGGTAAAGTACCAGCTGAGCAACCAAGGGAGGCAGCCACAGCTTGCTGAGCCCATAGTTCAACACAAATGGGCAACCAACGCTGGCCGCTCCGCTGGGGATGCAGCCATCTTGGGCCATTTGCTTTTTGTGTCGTTTTTCTTTTCACTTTTTTCTGTTTTGTTGGATTTCTACCCGCTGACCGGGTAGGAAGTCCCTGGCTCTGTTTCTGTGAAGCGCGGGTGTGTTTCACTTCCCAGTCTGAAGCTCCGAAGCTCACAGAAAACAGGGTGACCCGCGCCGCCTTCCGAGAGACAGGGTGACCCGCGCCGCCTTCCGAGAGACAGGGTGACCCGCGCCGCCTTGAGAGAGACAGGGTGACCCGCGCCGCCTTCCGAGAGACGGGGTGACCCGCGCCGCCTTGAGAGAGACAGGGTGACCCACACCACCTTCCGAGAGAGACAGGGTGACCCGCGCCGCCTTCCGAGAGACGGGGTGACCCGCGCCGCCTTCCGAGAGAGACAGGGTGACCCACACCGCCTTCCGAGAGACAGGGTGACCCGCGCCGCCTTCCGAGAGACAGGGTGACCCGCGCAGCCTTGAGAGAGACAGGGCGACCCGCGCCGCCTTCCGAGAGAGACAGGGTGACCCGCGCCACCTTCCGAGAGAGACAGGGCGACCCGCACTGCCTTCCGAGAGAGACAGGGTGACCCGCGCCACCTTCCGAGACTAACCCGCGCCTGCCCGCCCCCAGGTGACCCTCAGCACCACGGAGGCCGCGCTGGCCCTGAACAGGTACATGTGCTCCGCCGTGCTCCCGCTCCTCACGAGGTGTGCTCCTCTCTTTGCCGGGACGGAGCACCACACCTCCCTCATCGATTCCACGCTGCAGACAATATACAGGCTTTCCAAGGGACGGTCTCTCACCAAAGCCCAGAGGGACACCATAGAAGAATGCTTGCTCGCCATTTGCAAGTAAGTGTTTCTCCTCCCCGTTCGGACTGTCCACCTATCCATGAAAATGCACGTAGTCATCTAGAGGCTGGTGAGAGGGTCTGAGAGGCGCCTGGCCTTCCCTGCACACCGCCTTTCCCCAGACATTTCCTCTCATGTGTCTCCATAGCTCTGCTCTTCTTAATGCCCAGCTCCTCCTAGAGGGGCGAGGGGCTGCTCAGGCTGTGGCCCACGGAGTGACAGCCTGGGCTCTTTGGTGCGTGAAGTGTTCAGATTATGAAGTAATGGTTTCGTTCTCAGGATAGAGCCAGGACACTGTTCCGTCCTCCAAAAGAGACCATATTCTAAGTGTGAATCAGAGTGGGCCACATTCAGGTCTCCCAAGACCTTGTGCAGAGGCAAGACCTCTCGATGCGGTGGGGAGTTAGAACATGGCTTTCCACCGCTGCAGGTGGATATTAGAGCCAGCCCAGAAAAAAGGGCCCTGGGCTCTTAGGAATCTATATCAAGACTGGTAGGGTCAAAGGGTGAGGAGTCCTTTAATAGCATATGTCCCGGCATGTGCAAGCCCTATGACCTGCTGTTTTACACCAGTGATTTTCCTCTGCAGATGCAGATTGGCATCACCTGATAAGCTGCTAGATATCTAGTTCCCAGGCCAGCCTCCATACACAGCGTTCTCAGGGATTGGAGTCTAGGATTCTGGCTTTGGAAGCTCTCCGTATAATTGCGATACTCAGCCAAAAAGGGGAAGGACCTGGGAACAGGCCTGATTCTTGTCGGAGGTGATGCTTCCCAGATGTACATCTGGTGCTAGGGCTGCTGAGAAGAAAACCCAGCAGCCATCTTAGAACGTCCCATTAAAGGCCACCTTAGCAATGAGACATCACAACCTCCCTTTTGGAAAAGCCCAACTACTAAGGATACAAATATTGGCAAAGATGGGACACCAGAACCCCCACTCACTAAGGGAAATACAAAAAGGTTAGCCACCATAGCAGCTGGTCTAGAAAAGCTAAACACATACAGGTGCCCTCCATTTTACAGCACACAGCAACCACTTTCGTAGCATTGGCAGAAGGAATGGTTCCACCCATTTTCCAGTGGCTCCTAAGACCACATCAAAGGACACAATTAGATTAATTAATCAGATTAATCACAATTAAATTTTAAAATCTGTTTTTTTTAACAAACACCATGTTATCCAGTCATATGATCCTTGGTATTTACCCAAAGGAGTTGAGGACTTGCATCATACACAAACATAGCTGCACATATGTATTTAGATCATTTGTATGCATAATTAGCAAAATATAGCAGCAAGCTGTTGTTCAGTAGGTGATGCAAAAACCAAAACTGCACCAAATCCAGGCAATGGGTTATTCACTGCTCAAAAGAAATGAGCCATCAGGCTGTGGAAAGACATGAGTGAACCTGAAACGCTGAGTAAAAGAAGCCAATATGCAAAGGCTATTGTAAGACCCCCCCAGCCGTGGAGGTAGAATAGCAGGGAGGGGAAATGCTTTCTATGACGGTAGGCATGTCCTTAGATGCTGTGTAGTATATGTGCCTGCCACTGGGTGGCGGCAGACTCCGTGTAGGCCGCTGCCAGCCTCCTCTTGTGCAGAATGCCCAGGGATTCGTGGTCGTCAGCGATGGCCGTACAGCTGTCTGCCCGCAATCCCGGCCTTCAGTGTGCACTGACCCTGCTCGGTGATTAGAATGTATCTGCAGGTGTCCCAGCTGAATAGACCTTTCTGCGTTGTAGCCGCGTGTCCATGCTTTGTGTTTAACCACTGCTTAGCCCCGAGGTGGGCGTCCTCCTGTCTTTCCTTTGCTGTTGCTCTGGCTCACCTCCTCCGCCCTTTCTGTTGCTCCCGCTCCGTGCTGCAGTCACTTGAGGCCCTCCATGCTGCAGCAGCTCCTGAGGCGCCTGGTCTTCGATGTGCCACAGCTCAATGAGTACTGCAAAATGCCTCTAAAGGTGAGCATCACCCTCCACGCCCAGGAAGCCGGCCTCAGCGCCATCGTCACAGCGTAGGGCAGGGCGGGTGGGCACCACCCCCTCCACAGGTCGAAGCCCTTCTTCAGTACCCAGGTCAAGAGGGGAGATTTCTCACATTAACTGCTCACCTTGTCTTTTTTTTTTCCAGCTATGTGGCTTGAACTCGGCCTGGGCGCTGTCTCTGCGCTCTTCAGCTCAAAGCTAGCGCTCTACCACTTGAGCCACAGCACCACTTCCAGTTTTCTGGTGGTTTATTGGAGATAAGAGTCTCACGGACTTTCTTGCCCGGGCTGGCTTTGAACTGTGATCCTCAGATCTCAGCCTCCTGGGCAGCTAGGATTACAGGCATGAGCCACTGATGCCCAGCTTCAACTTGTCATTTTTTAACTTGTCATATTTATTACTTTAGCAGAGGCTTTTACACTTCCCTGCTCTACTTAGGTTGCCAAAATATTTCCAGCCTTAAAAATCTTTGAGAACTGGGAATGTGCCTTCGTGGTAGAGTGCTTGCCTAGCATACATGAAGCCCTGAGTTCAATTCCTTAGCACCACATTAACTGGAAAAGCTGGATGCCGGGCGCTGGTGGCTCACCCTGTCATCCTAGCTACTCAGGAGGCTGAGATCTGAGGATCATGGTTCAAAGCCAGCCTGGGCAGGAAAGTCCGTGAGACTCTTATCTCCAATAAACCACCAGAAAACCAAAAGTGGTGCTGTGGCTCAAGTGGTAGAGTGCTAGCCTTGAGCATAAAAGAAGCTCAGAGACAGTGTTCAGGCCCAGAGTTCAAGCCCCAGGACTGGAAAAAAAGAATCTTTGAAAGCTCGGTAGTTTATCCTTCAAAAGGACTAAAATGTCCCTCTTCTGCATTGTTTTATTCTTTTATCTTGTAAATCCTCCTCTTTGTCTTAATTTTTTTAATTCTTTTTTTAGAAAGTACGGAGCCTTTCTTTTTTTGTTTGTTTCTGGTTTTCCCTTAGTTGTAGACAGTTTATTCTGGCTCCTGGAGCCAGAATCAGCCACAGCCCAGGAGGACAGTGGTGCACGCCCCGTGCCATCCTAAAATCCAGGCATCAGCAGAGACCAGTCACACCTGAAAATGAAGGCCCTGCTTAGTGACATTCACAGACCTCTTCTGTCCTTAAGACATAGTTCAGGCAAGGACGTAAGGAAACGTTCTGTGGGGTAAACAGCGTTCCCAGAGGCTTTGGTTCAGTCTCCTTGCAGGCTCCAAGGCTCCCGGCCCCTCTCCCCCCACCCAGCAATCTCAGATGACTCACACGAGGTATTCGGGTTGGTGACTTGCGTCCATTCCCAGTCAGCCTCATGCTAACTCATGAGAGACATTGCTGGTCATGCTGGTATCAGAAAACTCAGGGGATGTGGTCCCACCCACTGGGAAAGGGTGTTACCAGGGCACTTCTGCCCTCCACTGGGGAAAGGTGGAATTGCTGCCACATCACAGAGAGGCTCCGCAGCCGGGAGCCATAATTAAATGCAGAGAAAACCTTCACAGCCACAACTTGCTGCCCACCATCCCCTCTCCATGTCAGCGTCCCCAGGATCTTCCAGAGCCACAAGCACAGGTCTCAGGAGAATCCTCCCCACGCCCGCTGGCTGGCCCAGCACTCACAGACCACGGGCAGAAGGGATGGTTCCACTCCATGTCCTAGTGGCTCCTAGGACCACATCCAAGGACACAAGAGCTAGCCAGGCAGCTGCGGCTCAGGCAGGGGCTCATTAGTCCCACGCGCAGACCCTTCCCGCGCCGCCCGGAGGGGCCCCGGGTGCTTGGAGTGTGGGTTTGTCCTTAGGATCTCTGCATGCTGTTTTATTCTCCCCTGACGGCTCGTGGCGCGTGGATGCTTCCCACCTCCTGCTCTGTGCATCCCAGCTTCTGACAAGCCACTATGAGCAGTGCTGGAAGTATTACTGCCTCCCTGCGGGATGGGGAGGCCACGGGCTGGCTGTGGAAGAGGAGTTGCACCTCACCGAAAAGCTCTTCTGGGGGATCTTTGACTCCCTCTCCCGCAAGGTAACGTCAGTGCGTCCTACACAGACATAGGCCCTGGGAGACCCAGGGGCAGAGAGAGAGGGGGGACAAGGGACTTGAGGCACTCAAAAAGTAACACCAGAGAGGAACCATCAGAGTAAAGCACGAAAATCCCTCCTGACGTCCCTCCCTCCTCTTTTTCCTCCTGCTGAGCCTTTGCCAAACACTAGCAAGAGGAGGAGTCTGGGCATCTGCTCTGCTGTTGGGCCATGAGACATTCAGACTGGGGCTGCTGGGGAGGGCCTGCCAGACCCCCGTCCACGGAGGAGGTGGGGACCAGCGCAGAGCCGCTAACCCCCAAACCTTTCAGGACAGTGACTGAGATGGAGCTTGCTCTGTGTCCAGTGCGTCTAGATGTGGGAAGTCAAGAGCTCTAAAGGATAAAAATGCATGGTTTTCTCCAAGGATGAGTACAGCTAGCTTCCCGAGATGTACTTAAATTTACCTGTTTAGATCAGATGAATTGACAGCAGTTTATCCCCAGCTGGGTTCAGTAGAAAGCAGATAAGGTACTGAGCCGTTTGCTGCTGATCCTGACACATATCAGCTACTGTGACGCAAAGCAGAGCGTGCATGCTCTCTCTGGTCCTAGAGCCTCCTGTGCCTTCTCTGTCTCAAGTAGGGTCTGTTCTTGCATCGTTGAACAGACCAGGGTCTTCTGGCCTAATGCAAACCATGCTAACTTAATATACTCTTGAGATTATTCAAGAAGAAATTAAACTTTAATAAGGACGTGACGTTTTCTGTCAGTGTGGCGGTACTCATGTCTGATGTTGGTAGTCAGTGGGTAAGCGATTAGTTCTGCCTCTCGGCCACCATTTGACTTTTACTATTAAGGTTGTCTCTGCTTCTTCCCAGAAGTACGACCCGGACCTTTTCCTCATGGCCCTTCCCTGTCTCAGCGCCATTGCCGGGGCTTTGCCGCCAGATTATCTGGACACCCGGATCACAGCCATGTTGGAGAAACAGGTCTCAGTGGATGCTGATGGCAACTTTGACCCCAAGCCCATCAACACGATGAAGTGAGTCCAGTCCTCCCCAAGCTGGCCGTCCCTGTGGTCCTGAGCCAGTGCCTTCCTCTCAGAACACATTCCCTCTTTCCCTGTTCATTGTCTGTCCACATCTGAGGACGAGACATTTTTTTGTTTCTGGGCTTTTTAATGGAGTAGGGTCGGTTTAACAAAAGAAGTAGATGCATTCATAAATAAACGTTAACCAAGACATTGTGAGAACCAGTCCAGCAAATGATGCAATTGATTTATCAATGCGCTTTTTGACACAATCTTTGCTCTTTGTTAATTCAGCCTGTAGAGACATCATTGTGTCACACATAGCCAGGTGCTGGTGGCTCACGCCTATAATCCTAGCTACTCAGGAGGCTGAGATCTGAGGATCACGGTTCAAAGCCAGCCTAGGCAGAAAAGTCCCCATGATACTCTTTATTTCCAATTAACCTCTCAAAAACCAGAAGTGGAGCTGTGGCTCAACGTGACAGAGCTCTACCCTTGAGCACTTTGGCTCAGGGACAGCGCCCAGGCCCTGAGTTAATGCCCCATAACCAACCAATAATAATAACAAAATGAAACAGCTCGTATATGACACTCAGCTGAGCCGTACAGGGCCTCGAATGATGAGCTGAGCAGGTGGGGTCTTTATTAGGGTTGGATCTGCTTCCTGCCATAGAGAGGGATGCTAGAACATAGCACTAATTCCACAATCATGCCTTTTAGCTCATGCACAGCAGCTACCTGTAATTCCTCATTGATGCTCATTAGGCCATGATGTCTTTACCTTTGGGCAAAATTGCTTTGTGTTGGTTTGTGGCATTCCCCCCAGCCACGAACGTGTGTCATGGGACAGCCTAGAATCATCACAAGGTGCATGGTAAATGAAGAGCCCCAAGACTACTTCAGAGGGAACCGGGGAACTGGTCCCACACGAGCCCCGTAGGCTTCTGCCTGGTGACAGCTGTGCTCAATGAGAGCCAAACCTTCCCAGAGGCGGCTTCGGCTTTGATGCGCACGAAACTCATCTTCGGGTGATTAAGTGCGCACTCCATCGGACACAGATTTGAACCGGGAGGTAGAATTATGTCTCCTGTGAGAAAAGGTAAAAGGGAGTAAGAAAACTCTGAGCAGGTGAAGAAGAAGGCAGGCACTGGATCTGAAGAACTCTGTATGCATGCCCAAGGCTATGTGGCCCAGCAGCATGGGTGCTTTTATTGTTTGTTCTTGTTTTTGGTTGTGGGTCCTGAACTCTGGGCCTGGGCACTGTCCCTTGCGCTTTTCAGCTCAAGGCTAGCGCTCTGAGCCACAGCACCACTTCAGGTTTTCTGGTGGGTCATTAGAGATAAGAGTTTCACGGACTTTCTTGCCCAGGCTGGCTTTGAGCTGAGATCCTCAGATCTCAGCCTCCTGAGTAGTTGGGATGACAGGTGTGAGCCACTGGCGCCCAGTTTAGGTGTTTTGTTTTCTTTTTAAATATGGACAATAAGACATGAAACTGGAAGTTGTGTACTAGCGATGAGTGGTTCCACATACGTTTGAGAGTTCTGGTTCTTCCAAATGTCCCTTAAGATGTCAGTGAGATCCTTTGAGTAATGTGGCTACCCTAAGATTCACAATCATTACCAAACCTGGTGGAGGACTGAGTGGCCAGGCCTCAGCAAGACCGTCTCCGAGTCACGGCGGCTCCGGACACTGGCCAGATGTCCCCATCCACGGCGTCACTTTCCAGGCGCTGGCTGCCTTCCATCCCACCCAACTCGGGGCTGCCCCCTCCCACCACCTGCAGGGCCTCGGTGATGATGCCATCACGCCGTGTACCGTAGCAAAACACCCTGAGATACAAAGCAAAGTGCAGATGCTGTCACCAACGGAAGGGGCAAGGGAATGGCAGGTGCTGGCCATAGTTCCGAAAGCTAGTCATGAATCACTGAACCCAAAAGCACAGACACTAATCTGAAACACACAGCCTTGCCCACCTCTGCCAGTCCCAGATGGGAGCCGTAGGGTGTCAGGGGGCTTCCCCCCGGGGCTGATGAGGCCCCGGAAGCTCAGAGCAGCTGGAGGGAGCCCTCCAGGGGGGCCTGTACCTCGGAGGCCTGCAGGGACGGTGTGTGACCAGACAAGGGGGTGTCTGTCACAGGTCTCAGAGCCTGGCCCCAGCCCCTGGCCCCGCATCTAGAGGAGCTTTGGCTCTGAGGTGAGCCGATGGGTCAAACCCAACTTCTCACAGCTGACAGCCCATTCTACCCTATTCCGGCCTGCCTGGCTACTATGCCCGGGGAGATGGTGATTCAGTTCCCTCTCTTCACAGTTTTTCTTTGCCTGAAAAATTGGAATACATCGTCACCAAGTATGCTGAACATTCACATGACAAATGGGCCTGTGACAAGGTAAGGATTATCATCCAAATGACAATTGTCAAGGGGGGAAAAACCAGCCAAGAGCATTACAGAGCCCAATCCTGGAAATCTGCCCGATTTGTCTAAGTGACAGGTCTGCTGTGCAAGAGCATTCATTATTTCTGAGCAGCAGATTCTCAGAGATGGCGGAGGTCAGAAATGGGCAGCAGTGGCTGCTGGTGCTGCTTTCCTGTTCGTCAAGACAGTGAGCAGTTCTGGACGTGTTAACATTGCCTGATCGGGCACTCACTACCTGGGATAAATGGAAGAAATGTTTCCACTTCCCTTTACCCCAGTGACTGGGTGTAATTCGCAGCTGGTGTGGCTCACGCTGTCTGACACCTGACTGCAGACACATCCTCTTACCATGACCAGGAGCACACTGCTTGTCTGACCAGGAAGCCTCTGCCCCCTGCCCCCAAGAGCCTCTTCCTGAGGAGGAAACGGAATGAACCAGCGTGTGAGGCAGGTGGTTCAGCTCCGTGTCGGTTAGCTCAATCAGAGGTGCCAGGGATCGCCTCCTAGAGTAGCGACAGTTACAGACGGGCAGCTGCCCGTCGCAGGGAAGGGCGTGCAAGCAGGCCAGGGAAGGGCGTGCAAGCAGGCCAGGCCAGGGAAGGATGTGCAAGCAGGCCAGGCCAGGCCAGGGAAGGGCGTGCAAGCAGGCCAGGGAAGGACGTGCAAGCAGGCCAGGGAAGGGCGTGCAAGCAGGCCAGGGAAGGGCGTGCAAGCAGGCCAGGGAAGGGCATGCAAGCAGGCCAGGCCAGGCCAGGTCAAGAGAGCTGGGTGGCTTTCGGGAGCCACGTGGCATGTGGTGTAGGACATGGATGGAGGGTGAGAGGTGAGCAAGGTCATATTTTAGGTCTAGAGGTCGTATCTAAGCATTGGGTTTTCCAGAAGGTCAGCTGACAGAAAAATAACAAAGCAGCATGTGCCCTGCTGGAGTGATTCTGTCGTGTAAAAAGCGAGTCTGTGGGAGCACTGGAGACGTCCGAAGCGATCCACAGGAGAGCTGAGGCAGGCAGGGTCAGGGCAGGGGATGGGGAGGGGAGGCGCACTGAGCGGCAGCCTGGAAGCACAAGCGAGGGAGCCCTTCAGAGAGGGAACTGCCAGGTTCTTTGGGCAAGTGTAGATGCGCCCGCAGCACATCAAGCAGAGCTCAGGGGATGGAGGTCGACCTCTCGACAAGGGGAGGGAAAGAAGCCAGGGAAACAGCATGTTACAAATGAGCAGAGGCCAAATGAGGACGCAGCTGAGTCGGCCTGGCGGATTCAGGGCCTACAGGTCCCACACACACCGCTCAGGGACGCCACTGGCATGTCTGATGGCTTGTGACTGGGAAGCGGGCGCTGCTGGGATCGAGCTCTGTGGTTGGTTGTAACCCATACAGCTTTAACACAGTGGTCAGTAGTCCAGTATTCCCACGCCGTTTCCTGAAGCCTGGCCCCCGACCCGGAGCCCCGCGGCATTGTTTTAAGTAGGCCTGAAATACAAGCAAGAAAGTGGAGCCAGAAGCACAAAGGAGCAGAGTTCAGGGTACAGGAGGCTGAGCCCCTGGCAGCCTGGAAGGACCCTTAGACATTCTCTAAGAGGATTTCCAAGCTGTCACTCAGGAAAAGGCACACACAGGTTTGGGTCACATCGCAGGGCTCTCTGAGTGCCGAAGGTATTTGAACTGAGGGTATTTCTGCAGAGTCTGAGTGGATGGAAATACGGCATTTCCCTAGATGAAAATGTGAAGACCCACCCTCTGATGAGACCCTTCAAGACACTGACCGAGAAGGTAAGAATTGGCCGCCTTGTGGTCCAGCTCCTTCCCTAGGAGTTGTATTGGAAGCTCAGAGGAGTCCGGACAGGGAGCAGTCTTTCAAGTTCCTGGCCTTTGGCAGTCTGTCCCTCAGCCTGTCAGGGGGCAGCAGCCGCAGGACCATTTGCATGATTATGTCTCAGACTCTATTCTTTGGCTCTGAAAACCAAAGACTGGTGAACAAAAGCTCTGTTTAGCACTTAAGGCTGGGCCAAAATGTGCTTAGATTCTCCTGCAGCTGAGCTAGGAAGGGATATTGTTAGATCGTTGGAACTGGGTCGGTAAAAGGGCTGGAGCTCCTAGGAGAAACTCAAACACGTTATATACACATAGATGATACCAAGAATAGGAAGTCCCCATGGAAATACAAACAAGTCTCTTTTTGTAAATTAAGGTGTTTGATTCATCTCAACTCTGAGTTCCTATTTTGCAATCAGTAAGCACGGTTTGTGAGGTTCAGTTTAGTGATCTCTGTAAGAGATGGCATGTGTGTCTCTGAATATTGATTATATGTGAAATTACGCTTTGATCAAAAGATAATTCAGCCAGGGGTTCATGCCTACAATCCTAGCTACTCAGGAGGCTGAGATCCAGAAGCTTGCAATTCAAAGCCAGCCTAGGCAGAAAAGTCTGCAAGAGAGCTTCTGCATGGCAAAGGACATAGCTAGCAAGATCAATAGAAAGCCCACGGATTGGGAGAAGATCTTCACTAGCCATAAACGGACAAGGGTCTCATATCTAAAATATACCTGGAACTCAAAAAATTAAATCCCCCAACAACAAATCCTCAAAGAAACAACTGCCCAATAAATAAATGGGCTAAAAACTTAAAGAAAAACTTCTCTGAAGAGGAAAGAAGGATGGCCAATAGACACATGAAGAAATGCTCATCATCCTTTGCCATAAAAGAAATGCAAATCAAAACAACATTGAGATACCACCTCACCCCAGTTAGAACGGCAAAAATCAAGAACTCTAACAACAACAGATGCTGGAGGGGATGTGGACAGAAGGGAACCTTACTGCATTATTGGTGGGAGTGTAAACTTGTTCAACCACTTTGGAAAGCAGTATGGAGGTTCCTCAAAAGACTCCACATAGAGCTCCCCTATGACCCAGCAATCCCACTTTTGGGCATTTACCCAAATGATCACAAACAAGACCACACTAAAGCTACCAGCACAACTATGTTTATTGCAGCATTATTTACCATAGCTAAGATATAGAACCCACCCAGATGCCCCTCAGTAGATGAATGGATCAAGAAAATGTGGTATATATACACAATGGAATTCTATGCCTCCATCAGAAAGAATGACATTGCCCCATTTGTTAGGAAATGGAAAGGCTTGAAAAAATTATATTAAGTGAAGTAAGCCAGGCCCAAAGAAACATAGGTCCCATGGTTTCCCTTATTTGCAATAACTAATATATGTCTGAGTCAAGCAGAAAAAGGTCAGATAAGTTGATGTTAGGGAAATGAACCCTAAGATAAGAATTCAAATGATTTTCTTTCATGCAATTGTTTCTAACATATTTATAAGATGATTTCTTTGTTGCTTTGTATGTCCCTCCCCCACGGTATAACCCCTGCTTTCACTGTATTTGATGTCGGTATAATTTGTGGAGGGGAAGGGAAAAAACAAATTGTTTAACTAGGGATACATGTGGACCCATTGCAACAATGAGATGTACAAGTCGTTATGTGGAAAAGGAACTTTACAACTTTGGTGGTGGTGGGGAGCAATGGGGAGGGAGGAGGGGGTAAGGCTGGTGTGCCCCTCTGGGGGACAGGACCAGAGGCCCAGGGGCTTAGGGATGACAGACGTCAGGAATGCTGACTATATTTGCGAGTGGAATGCTGCAGGTCGCAGTTTAACCCCCTGGAAGGGGCGCAAGCTAACTGGAACCTCTGCTTACTGTGGGGCCCAGCTTCAGGGAGAGGGACCAGGAAGAATGCTGCATGTGGGCTGGGGAGGTGGCTCAGTGGCAGAGCGCTGCCTAGCGTGCATGAAGCCCTGGGTTCGATTCCTCAGCACCACATACACAGAAAGGGCCAGGCGTGGTGCTGTGCTCCAGTGGGGGGAGCGCTAGCCTTGAGCAAAAGAAGCTCAGGTCAAACCCCAGGACTGGCCCAAAAAAGCCCCAAATGCTGGATGTACATGCTCTCCAGAGCTCTTCACTGCAGATTTTCTTCCAGGAGAAGGAGATTTACCGCCGGCCTGCCAGAGAGTCCCTAAAGACCATGCTGGCCGTAGGCTGGGCTGTGGAGAGGACCAGAGAGGGGGAGGCTGCGGCTCAACAACGGGAAAATGAGAAACTCCGAAGCGCTCTGCAGACCAGCCAGGTATGACAGCCACACGCAAAAGCCAGCCGTGAGCCAGGAGGACGCACCGCACCTGTGCTCTGGGAAAACGCGGGGGGTGGGAACAGGGGGGGACCCCCTCAGAGGGGAGGCTGGGGGGACACTGGGCCTGGGATGGGATGGGGGAGGGGAGGCTGGGGGGGACACTGGGCCTGGGATGGGGTGGGGTGGGGGAGGGGAGGCTGGGGGGACACTGGGCCTGGGATGGGATGGGGGAGGGGAGGCTGGGGGGACACTGGGCCTGGGATGGGATGGGGGAGGGGAGGGGAGGCTGGGGGGACACTGGGCCTGGGATGGGGTGGGGTGGGATGGGGGAGGGGAGGCTGGGGGGACACTGGGCCTGGGATGGGGTGGGGTGGGGGAGGGGAGGCTGGGGGGACACTGGGCCTGGGATGGGGAGGGATGGGATGGGGGAGGTTGGGGGGACACTGGGCCTGGGATGGGATGGGATGGGGTGGGATGGGGGAGGGGAGGCTGGGGGGACACTGGGCCTGGGATGGGGTGGGGTGGAATGGGGGAGGGGAGGCTGGGGGGACACTGGGCCTGGGATGGGGTGGGGTGGGATGGGGGAGGCTGGGGGGACACTGGGCCTGGGATGGGATGGGATGGGGTGGGATGGGGGAGGGGAGGCTGGGGGGACACTGGGCCTGGGATGGGGTGGGATGGGGGAGGGGAGGCTGGGGGGACACTGGGCCTGGGATGGGGTGGGGTGGGATGGGGGAGGCTGGGAGGACACTGGGCCTGGGATGGGGTGGGGTGGGATGGGGGAGGGGAGGCTGGGGGGGACACTGGGCCTGGGATGGGGTGGGGTGGGGGAGGCTGGGGGGGGACACTGGGCCTGGGATGGGGTGGGGTGGGATGGGGGAGGGGAGGCTGGGGGGACACTGGGCCTGGGATGGGGTGGGGTGGGGTGGGGGAGGCTGGGGGGGGACACTGGGCCTGGGATGGGGTGGGGTGGGATGGGGGAGGGGAGGCTGGGGGGACACTGGGCCTGGGATGGGGTGGGATGGGGGAGGGGAGGCTGGGGGGACACTGGGCCTGGGAGGGGGTGGGGTGGGATGGGGGAGGGGAGGCTGGGGGGACACTGGGCCTGGGATGGGGTGGGGTGGGGGAGGCTGGGGGGACACTGGGCCTGGGATAGGGTGGGGTGGGATGGGGGAGGGGAGGCTGGGGGGACACTGGGCCTGGGATGGGGTGGGGTGGGGGAGGCTGGGGGGACACTGGGCCTGGGATGGGGTGGGGTGGGATGGGGGAGGGGAGGCTGGGGGGACACTGGGCCTGGGATGGGGTGGGGTGGGGTGGGGGAGGCTGGGGGGACACTGGGCCTGGGATGGGGTGGGGTGGGATGGGGCCGCAGAGGGGGTCACCCTGCTCACTGCGCCTCTGCTCTCCTAGGGCAGCAGCTACAGCCCTGCTCCTCTCGATCTGTCTAACGTGGTGCTCTCCAGGGAGCTCCAGGTTGGTGCCTCGCTTGCTTTGTGACCTCTTTCAGTGCCTGGCATGTTTCTCTCCCAGGAGTTAATGGGGAGGGGTGAGGGAAGCGTGTTGAGCCTGTCCCGCTAAGGCCGAGCCGGAGGCGGGCCGTGCCGTGCAGCTGTCCTGGGGTCAGGCAGACGGGCCGGCCGCCAGGCAGGGAGGCCCAGGCTCCCTCCAGGATGCCGTGGTGGGGGGTGAAGCAGGAAGTAGAGGAGAGCCCCAGCGTGAGCCCCAGCCCCAGCGTGAGCCCAGCGTGAGCCCAGCCCCAGCGTGAGCCCCAGCGTGAGCCCAGCGTGAGCCCAGTGTGAGCCCAGCGTGAGCCCAGTGTGAGCCCAGCCCCAGCCTGAGCCCAGCGTGAGCCCAGTCCCAGCATGAGCCCCAGCCCCAGCGTGAGCCCCAGCCCCAGCGTGAGCCCCAGCCCCAGCGTGAGCCCAGCGTGAGCCCAGTCCCAGCGTGAGCCCAGTCCCAGCTTGAGCCCAGCGTGAGCCCAGCCCCAGCGTGAGCCCCAGCCCCAGCGTGAGCCCAGCCCCAGCGTGAGCCCAGCCCCAGCGTGAGCCCAGCCCCAGCGTGAGCCCAGCCCCAGCGTGAGCCCCAGCGTGAGCCCAGTCCCAGCGTGAGCCCAGCGTGAGCCCAGCCCCAGCGTGAGCCCAGTGTGAGCCCCAGCCCCAGTGTGAGCCCAGCCCCAGCGTGAGCCCAGCGTGAGCCCAGCCCCAGTGTGAGCCCAGCCCCAGCCCCAGCGTGAGCCCAGCCCCAGCGTGAGCCCAGCCCCAGCGTGAGCCCCCGTGTGAGCCCAGTGTGAGCCCAGCGTGAGCCCAGCGTGAGCCGCCGAGGAGCTCTGGGAAGCTGGCCCTGGGTAGACGGAGTTTCCTGGCCTGGTCAGCCTCCCGGGCTGTGGGGATGCCTGCCGTTTCCCACAAGCACTGTGGAAGTGTTCATTGGTTGACCCAGAAATGTGAGCCAGGGAAATAGAACCAGAAGCCTTTGCCTCTCCTCCTCTTCCCCCGCCTTTCCCACACACATGTACGTGCACACGCAAGCACACACATGCACACACACATACATACACACACATACACACGCACGTGCACACACATACACACATGTGCACACACATGTGTGCACGCACATACACGTGCACACACATACCCACACACGTGCGCACATACACATACACGTGCACAACATGCACACAAACACACACATACACATGCACACACACGCACACATTACACACGCACACATTACACACGCACACACGTGCAGAAACATATCCACACACGCGCGCACACATACACACGCACGCACACACGCACACACACGCACATACGCACGCACACACGCATGCGCACCCGCACACATGTACACACATGCACACGCATGTGCGCGCACGTGCACATGTGTATACACATGTGTGCACACATGTACGCACGCACACACGTGCGCACACACGCACACATTCACTGGTGTCCGTGGCCTTCTGGAGCCTGCGTCTCTTGCCTCTCTTAAGTCCATGGGGCCAGACGAGAAAAAAAAAAGTCATCTCCAGATGACCTTGGAGAAAGTTTCTTTCCAAAATGCACCCTTCATTCTAGGTCACTACTGTGTAAACCTCATAAAGATCATATCGAGGAGCAATCTTATTTACAGGCGCCCTCACCACGCGGTGGTGGCCATTCTCAGCCTGACACTTCCGGGGGGCTTGGGACATTCACCACGCGGTGGTGGCCATTCTCAGCCTGACACTTCCGGGGCGCTTGGGACATTCACTGGGCCTCCCTCTCCTGGCTTGGCGGGTCCGATGGGGTCCTGAGCACTGTGGTAGATGAGGGGCTGCAGGTGGGCTGCTCGGGCCGCGCTGGGCAGCAGGCAGTAGGCCACTTGGGAAGGAGGGCGGGAGACCCCGTGTTCTGCGCACACAGGATGACACACAGCTAGTGAATTTGTACGCCCGGGCCGGTGAGTGGCGGGCGGGCTCCCGCGCAGGCCGGAGGCCCGTGTGGAACTCTGTCCCTGAGCAGAAAACCATGGCAGTTAGGAGGCTGTTTTTCTTGCTGGCTTCTCTTTGACTGTCTCTCCTTGGTGGGACACAGGGAATGGTGGAGGTGGTGGCTGAGAACTATCACAATATCTGGGCCAAGAAGAAGAAGTCAGAGCTGGAGAGCAAAGGTGAGCGTGGCTTCCAGCGCCCGCGGGGAAGGGGTGAGGGGCGCTCTGTCCCCAGACGTGCAGAGGTGACACCGCTTGCTTTGCTGACTCAGGTGGGGGCAGCCACCCCCTTCTGGTACCGTATGACACCTTGACAGCCAAGGAAAAGTTCAGGGACCGAGAGAAGGCGCAGGACCTGTTCAAGTTCCTCCAAGTGAATGGCATTATAGTTTCTAGGTAAGTCCTCTGCCTTCCTGGGTGAGTGGGCTGGAGCAGGGGAAGTGTGGCTCTCCTCTTCTGAAGACCTACCCCCTGCCTTCAAGCCCCATCAGACAGAGGGTCTGGCCCTTTGGAAGGTCTACAGTGAACGCATGTATCATAAACGCGATGCTACAGGCCAGGGCTTTTGCTTTGCACCCTGTTCTAGCAACGGTAGTGATAAATCATATTCAGAATGCACCCTCAAAGCCTTCCTTAGGAGCTGGGAGAATTTGAGGCTCTCCTACCTTTTCCTTTGCACTCATCCCTAATTCTAACAACGTGTGTTTGAAAATTTACAACTGGAGGTCTTTGCAAAATCTGTAAGTTAGTTCTTATGGTTGTTCTGTATGGTGTTGTATCCAGCTACATAGTAACAAGAGCGCGTGCACCACACACAGAAACCATCTCTAGACAAAGGGAATTGGTCCTTACGGAGACCAGACTCCACTGGGGAGACCAACACGTCGTAGCTTCCCCAACCTCCACCCGGCAGGATGCTCCGTCAAAGCGGTCTAGCTGAGTGTCTCACTGAGGACAGGCCTGGCTGCGTGGATCGGGAGGTGGAGCCTGCTTTGGTGTGCTGTGCTCGTGGCGCCGTGCCCGCCGCTCCCCTGGGGGACTGAACTCCAGCTAGGGCACATCCTGCTGCTTCTCCCTTTCACCTACAAGATACTTGCCAGGGAGTGCCGAAAACAAACACCAGGACTTCTATCCTGCGACCTAGGAAAGAATTTGAAACTTGTGTGGCTGTTGAGCAGCAGAAGGAGCTGGCGGCTGGGCAGGAACAGTCCCCTCCTCCTGTTTCTAACACTGAGGTGACTGTGCAGGTGATTTGCTGATGAATTCCCTGCTCACAAACACGAAAAATGGGCCTGACTCCAAAGATGAAGCCAAGGAAACTGGGAACATAGGGAGAAGGGTCACTGAACTCAGAAGACTTATCCTGAGCCACTGGTGTCCCGTGAGAGGCCCCGTAGCCCACGGGCGCTGGAGGCCCTCCCCTCCCTCCCCCCCCCCCCCCACCGGCTTCCCGCCCCGGCCCAGCCCTCAGCCTTGCCCCGCCCCAGCCCAGCCCTCAGCCCTCCCCCCCCAGCCCTCGGCCTTCCCCCCACCCCCGCCCTGGCCCAGCCCTCGGCCCTCCCCCCTGCCCCCCAGCCCTCGGCCCTCCCCCCTGCCCCCCAGCCCTCTGCCCTCCCCCTCCCCCCCCCCCACCCCGGCCCAGCCCTCAGCCCTCCCCCCCCAGCCCTCGGCCTTCCCCCCACCCCCGCCCTGGCCCAGCCCTCGGCCCTCCCCCCTGCCCCCCAGCCCTCGGCCTTCCCCTGCCCCCCTCCTCCACCACAGACAGCCCATTCTCTAGAATGGCTCAGGATTAAAACCCTGTCCGCTTTCCCGTCTCCCAATCTGAAATCCTTCTATCTGTAAACTACGCCCACACCTGCCGCCTCTCGCCCTGTTCATCACCGTCCAAGGTGAGACCGCGTGCTCAGGGCCTGTCTCCTCGCAGTTTTAAGCACAGCAGAGGGTCCCGCTGGACCTCAGTCGCACCACGCCGCTCCCACGCGGCACCTGCAGCCGCCTCCCAGCTCAGCAGGACCGCGATTCTGAGCCCTGGTGCTCCCGTCCGATCCACACACACGGGTCTCTCCGCCACACGCTTCAGCCCCAGCATGCTTCTGCTCAGGGGCTCCTATGACGGGTCTTGCGTTAGATGTCCTCACGATTCCAGACTTGGACTCCAGCGAGACCAGGCTGCCCCGGTTTACACCACTGCCTGCAGACCTTAGCTTCCCGCTCCTGGGCCCGCTCAGCCCACACTGACTCTTTTAACATAAACCTCTAACACTCCAGTCGTTTATGCGTTAGGTCTCCATAGCTAGCAGGTACCTTCCGCAAGAGCAGATATATTGCTTCATTCTCTGACATCCCCAGCCTACTATCTGTTGTAAGAATGGTAACGATTTTCCTGTAAGGGATGGTGAGACATTATTGTACATTTGAAGTCAACTCTGGTCACGTGGTTGTCTCTTCCTTCCTTGGGCTCACCCACGTCCAACCCAGGGGGGCAAAGGACACAGAGCTGGACGCCTCCTCCATGGAAAAAAGATTTGCCTACAAGTTTCTGAAGAAAATTCTGAAGTATGTTGACTCTGCTCAGGAGTTCATCGCCCACTTGGGTAAGTGTTACCATGAAGTATCACAAAAGAATCCGCTGACCCCTTACCAAAGAATGATCCTTTCGCGTGAAAGCTGTTCACAATCCTTCAGACACATCAGGGGAGACCATGGCTGAGATATTTTTTCCCATTAAAAATACCAGTCTGAGCCGGGCGCTGGTGGCTCACGCCTGTCATCCTGAGATCTGAGGATCACGGTTCAAAGCCAGCCCATGCAGGAAAGTCCATGAGACTCTTATCTCCAGTAAACCACTAGAAATCTGGAAGTGGTGTTGTGGCTCAACTGGTAGAGCGCTCGCCTTGAGCTGAGGGACAGCGCCCAGGCCCAGAGTTCAAGCCCCACAACTGACCAAAAAAAAAAAAAAAAATCAGTTTAATCAGGTCCCGGGCTCATGCTTGTCACTGTAGCTCCTTGGGAGTTGGATATCCACGGATCACAGTTCCAACAGAAAGATCCACAAGGCTCCATCTCCACAGAAGAAGCCGAGTGTGGTAACTCATACCTGTCACCCCACCTACAAAACCCGTGGACCATGGTCAAGCATGGGCCTAGACAGAAAGTAAGACCCTATCTCCAAAGAACCGGCGCAAAAAGGGTTGAAGGCTTGCTCAGGGGCTGAGTGTTTGCCTAGCAAGTTCAGGGGACCTGAGTTCAAACTCCAGCACTGTCATACACAGAAACCCAGCGTGGTCCCTTGGCTTTTCTGTTGGACGTGGTTGGCCCTGTGTCACTTTCCATGGAACTCATTCTAATAACTTTCCCATTGTTTTATTTGTGGCTGTGGGTGGCTTTGAAGCTGCTTCCTCACTGACAGCGTGGAGCAAGGGCACGGTGTGGGGAACGGGCACAGACATGACGGAGAAGTTCGCTGGGAAAGTGGCGTCTCCGTGGCCGGGGAGAAGCTGCGTGGCTTCCAAGGGCTGTAGTCGCAGGTTTGTTTCTTCACTAAGGCCAGCTTTGCACTTTGCCTTTGTAGAAGCCATCGTGAGCAGTGGGAAAACTGAAAAGTCTCCCCATGACCAGGAGATCAAATTCTTTGCCAAGGTAAGTGGTTGCCAAACTTTCTTAGGATCTCTACCATTTAGCACGTAGGTTAAACTGACCCCTGGAAGGTAGATAAAATTCCCGTCATGTCAGTGGGACAGGCCAAGGGCGGGGGGGGGGGGGGGGGGGGGTAAGGAATCCTGCCGCCCCAGGCCCCGGGCCCTTCTCCCTGGTGCCTCTGCCATCTCCAGAGAAATGATCACGTCAGTGTGGTCCAGACAGGCTCACCTGTCTGTGGGGAGCAGGAGAAGGAAGCTCCCAAGGCTCTCCATCACTGGCTAGAACATGGCCTTTGAGCTGTAAAGGAAAAGTGGATAATGCATTCTCTAACAAGGTAAAGTATTGTTGAAAAGAAGAGGAGACAATGTCTTCTGCAGAGCCCTGCTCAGGACCAGCAGCATGAACAGCCGACTAGCCTTGCTGTCTGGGAAGCAGCATCGATGCCAGAGGGCAGTGCTGCTGGGTGCCGGTGCCCCCTTCCTGCCCGGCCAGGGAGCCTCACCAAGTGCGGTGCCCCAAGGCCTGCCACAGCCAGGGAGCCTCACCAAGTGCGGTGCCCCGAGGCCTGCCCGGCCAGGGAGCCTCACCGAGTGCCGGTGCCCCGAGGCCTGCCCGGCCAGGGAGCCTCACCGAGTGCCGGTGCCCCGAGGCCTGCCCGGCCAGGGAGCTTCACCGAGTGCGGTGCCCTGAGGCCTGCCCGGCCAGGGAGCCTCATCCGAGTGCGGTGCCCCGAGGCCTGCCCGGCCAGTTTGACTCAGGATCGCATGAACATTTGTAGGACGCTCCGTGGACCTCTCCCCACCTATCCCTAAGGCTTTTGGTTTGAGGCACAAGAGAAATCATGGCACCCAGGCCCAAGAGTAGTTTCCTGGAGTTCCAGGACCAGCACGGAGAGGCTTTTGGCTCACTGAGAGTCTGTGGAGGGAACCCCCAGGAAGGCCTGGCCGGGCTCCCTACCAGCTGGTGTCTTCCAGGTCCTCCTCCCTCTGGTTGACCAGTACTTCACCAACCACCGCCTCTACTTCCTGTCATCTCCACTGAAGCCCCTGAGCAGCTGCGGATACGCCTCCCACAAGGAGAAAGAAATGGTGGCCAGGTGAGTCTATGCAGTGCGAGGCTGTAGGGTTAGTCAGCCTGGGTAATTCATGCTGGAAGGCCGAGGTTGCACATTGCTCTGGAGTCGCCAGCCCGTGACTGGTGCACCCGCTGCGTTGGGGCCCTGGTGGGCTGCCCGGGGCAGTGGCCGGGAGCACAGAGTAGCACACCGCTCGTCCAGAGGCAGCAGCAGAGGGAGCCGATTTCCCGACCATAGCAGTTGTGCTGCTGTGGTTCACGTAAGGCAGCCGGTGTCTGCGAGCCACAGGCGGCGCTTTGGAGAAATGAAGCCCGAGAGCCTGATGATCGGCGGTGCAGAGATTTGGCTGTGATCTTGATCTTGAAGGAAATCAAGCTCCTGTCTGACAGTGTAATTTCAGGATGTGCCCGGTAGGGTACTGGTCAGACTTGGAAAAGATTTCCATACCCAGGTCAATCTCTGTCCTGAAAATGCATTCAGGACACGTGAAAAGCATTCCCAGGCTCGGGAAAGCAGACCCAGGCACTGAGAGGAACAGCTGGACCTGCTCTCTGGGCCCTCTTGTCAATGGATGGGAACGGAAATTGCACTTACTCACTTTTTATTGTGGTTCAAGGCCCAGTGCCAGAGAGCCAAGTGCCCTGCCCCTGGAGCCCCTCCAGTGCCTTTAGCTTTTGGGGTTTTTCTCAGAAGGGCTCTTGTGGTTTGCCTAGGCCGGACTCAGACCAAGACTCACCTACTTTCACCTCCTGAGTAACTGGGACTCTAGGTGTACACCGCCACTCACTCCCAGCCTGTTTTTGAGACAGGCTCCTACCGACGTATCCAGGCTGGCCTCCAACTTTATTTTCTCATCTCTGTCTCCCAAGTAGCTAGGAGAAGCTAGAATTTTTGAAACTCAGATCATTCCAGTCATGGTATGAAATCTGAAATGAGAGATTTGAAATCTAGAGAAGTGTGATTCCGTTTAAATTCCTAACCAGAAAAGATGTTTACTTCAGAAATGTCAGCCTTCTGACTCAGCCCGGTAGGCACACTATGCAGATGCCTTTAGGTCCGAGCTGAGGGAAAGCCGCACAGACAAGCCAACGGGTAGATTCCACTATGCCCCACTCTGAGCCTCATCAAGCAAAGACAGAGAGAGAGGAGGATTTTAGCGAAAGCCTCTGAACTCCTCCCCAGCCTCTCGGCAATGGATGGTGCACGCTGCACTTGATAAGGGCTCAGCCTGTAAATATCACCATCTTGGGAAAGATATGCACGTTTAGGTTTTAAGCAACATGTATTAAACATTCTCCGTGGCCAGGCACTGAGCTTGACTTCTTTTTTTCTTTCTTCACGCAAACCTGTACTTTAGTAAGACTCCCTTAATTTTTCACTCCGTGTCCTCGTTATGTTCCGGGACCCCGTCCAGGACCCTGCACAGCACTCAGCTTACAGTGGTGGCCATGCATGAAATGTTTTATTTCTTTGAATGTTAATGTCACCATAAAGGGGATGCGCAGAGGGGTTACAGTTACATCAGCCAGGTAGAGAGTACATTTGTGTTTGGGCAGCGTCGCCCTATGAAGTCATTTTTAAGGGGCCAGTTTACTTTGATGGAACTCATGATATGAATGGCATGTCTCCTGAATATTCCTCTGGCCTGGGCTGACTTTTTGCCACATGTGAGAGTTACTGCCCATTGGGGAAGGCTCGCGATGAAACCTTGCGGCGTTTCGAACGCACAGTAGCACCTCCGTGTTACTATGTCTGTGACGCAAAGAAGAAACTGAGATTCAGCCAGGTCGCTTCAGCGCACCACACACATAACCCAGATGTTAAGTCAGGACAGGAATGAAGGTCCAGTCCTGTCCATCAGCGGCACATGCCATTTGTTCTACACCAAAGACAGAAGCCTGTGCTGTGAGCCTAAAATCCCCTCAGACTCAGGCCCTGGTCGGAGATGGTCGTAACGAGATCAGAATGCACCGTGTGTTTAGTGAGAAGTGAAGAGCAGCTGAGGTTTCAGACGCTCCAGCAGAGGGCAGGGGTGTCTGCGTCCTTCACCTGTTCTTAGAGTGTGAATTCATGGAAATGTGGCATTTGCTCAGCCAGGCCCGGGTTGTCAAGGCTGGACGCCGCCCAGAGCCGATGCGCCTCGCAAATACCTTCCAATCCGTCGTGTGTGCCTCCCACCCCAGGAGCCGTTGCGTCTGCAGGTGTCTTGCTTGCTCCTTCACCCAGCCCCTCCTCTTCGGACGCCATTTACCTGGAGTGGGGGTCAGGGTGGCAGAGCCCTTCCTTCCCTGGAATCTCTCGACCATCGTCCAACTTTGAGGGGGCCGGGATGTCCGCGGGGACTCGGCCCATACCTGGGCTGAGGACGGGCTCCTTTAAATCACAGGCTTTTAGGAGAAAGCACAGCCCTCTGGGGACCAGCCGAGGCCCTGACCCTGCAGGCCTGGAAATGCACGGCTGGCAGCTGCTCTGCTCAGGTCAAACGCCCAGCTGCTAGCTTGACTCAGAAGAAGCTTTCGTAGGTGTGGGGGACAAGTGTCCAAACACCAGAACCATCTGGGTTTGCCTGCCCTTCGTTTGTGAAAAACAGGGCAGCCTTTTAATTACAAATGAGGAAGTTACGTTCACAAAGCAAGAGCTGTGAAGGACTTCCCTCCCCCCCCAGCCAAAAGCTGCAGCGACGCAGCCGCTGGGCCCCCCCCCCAGCCCAGCTCCAGGGCGTGCATCAATCAAATCAGAAGCGGCTCAGACTCAATTTCACACTCACTGATTGCCAAATTTCTGTTCATTTATTATGAGTCCTTTTAAGCTCTAGGCCAGCTCGGCCCAGCTTAACTGCACTGCAAAAACCACTGGAGACTTGGATGGTTTTCCAGTAGACAGCCAAGGGAAAAACCATTAAAGTTGAGAACGTGACACCCTACCAACACTTGAGATACGTCCTCCCTCCCTCCCTCCGAGTGGTCCCGTACAAGACCCCTGTCTGTGTGAAGCCAGAAGCCTCGGGGTCAGCTGTGACCTGAGCTGGTTCCATGGACCCTGTGGCCAGGGGCTCTGTCATTGCCATTCTTTCTGTTCCTCGGCTGACTGTGAAGGTCTGACTGTTCCCATCTCGAATAGCGCCGGAGTTCTCATGATTCGGGCACGTGTGGCCCAGGGCTCCTAGATGGGACCCTGCAGCATGCACAGAAATTGCACCCCACCCCACCCCACAGGGCGCCGTGGGAAGCCTAGCAGGGGCAGCAGAACTTTCAAAGGGCTCCAAGGAGGAGGAGGAGAGGGAGGAGGGAAAGGAGGAGGGGGGAGGAAGAGGGGGAGAGGGAGGAAGAAGAGGGGGAGGAGAAAGAGGGGGAGGAGGAGGGGGAAGGGGGGAAGAGGAGAAGGAAGAGAAGAGGAGAAGGGAGGAGGAGGAAGGGGAAGAGGAGGAGAAGAGAAGAGGAGAAGGAAGAGAAGAGAAGGAGAAGGGGGAGGAGGAGGGGGAGGAGGAAGAGGAGGAGGAGGAGGAGGAGGGGGAGGAGGAGGAGGAGGAGGAGGAGGGGGAGGAGGAGGAGGAGGAGGGGGAGGAGGAGGAGGAGGGGGAGGAGGAGGAGGAGGAGGGGGAGGAGGAGGAGGAGGAGGGGGAGGAGGAGGAGGAGGGGGAGGAGGAGGGGGAGGAGGGGGAGGAGAAGGAGGAGGGGGAGGAGGAGGGGGAGGAGGAGGAGGAGGAGGGGGAGGAGGAGGAGGAGGAGGGGGAGGAGGAGGAGGAGGGGGAGGAGGAGGGGGAGGAGGGGGAGGAGAAGGAGGAGGGGGAGGAGGAGGGGGAGGAGGAGGAGGAGGAGGGGGAGGAGGAGGGGGAGGAGGGGGAGGAGGAGGAGGAGGGGGAGGAGGAGGAGGAGGAGGGGGAGGAGGAGGAGGAGGGGGAGGAGGAGGAGGAGGAGGGGGAGGAGGAGGAGGAGGAGGGGGAGGAGGAGGAGGAGGGTGGGGGAGGAAACCACCACTATGTACCAAATAAATGGCCTCGTTGCCAACAGCCTGCCGGAGAATCAGTCCACAGGATAGCCTGAGGCAGTACCAGAAAAACCCTCACTTCTCAGAATGGCTTCCTACCCAGCCCTTGGCGCTCTTCCAGTCCAGCTTCTCCCCACTTCCAACCGAAGCTGAGGGCTACGGAGTGATTTCCAGTCCACCGCAACACGGCGGCCACACTGCCTTTCAGATCTCACGTCTCCTGCGTCCTGTGGGCGTGCATCTCGGCACACACCAGGGGTCGCAGGGGCGGCGGCACGGGGTCCCCGCTGGACCCCGGGGGGGGGGCCGCGGCGGCACGGGGTCCCCGCTGGACCCCGGGGGGGGGCCGCGGCGGCACGGGGTCCCCGCTGGACCCTGGGGGGGGGCGCGGTGGCACGGGGTCCCCGCTGGACCCCGGGGGGGCGCTGCGGTGGGTGGCGCTGGGCCATCCTGCCGACTGCCCGGAAGCAGGCTCCTCCGTGCTCCACCATCGCTGTGGTGCACACATTCTTCTCCTGAGCGTGGCCTGAGTGTCTCAGGGAGGGGAACCCGTTCGCCTTCCTAGCTGTCCGTTTTGCTGCGTGTGGGCCGGGGGGTGCAGCGAGTCCTCGAGTCTCTGTAACCTTCTGAATTGTTGCTTTCTGCCTCAGCCTCTTCTGCAAACTTGCTGCTCTTGTTAGACACAGGATTTCCCTCTTCGGTAAGTGGATGCGGCTGAAGGCTGCTCTCCTTCCCGACACTGTCCTGAACTTGCTTTACCTGTGGTTCTCTCAGACCGCCTGAGTCTTGGACCAAAGTGTTCCCTAATTTACCATAGTCAGCCTGGGTCAGGATGAACACTGTCCATGCATTTCCAGCTCAGTTTCCCCCACAGATATTAAGTGCCTCTAACGTCTCCATGAAGCCATGGGTGAATCAGAATAAGGCCACAACGGTCCCTCACCATGAGCCTGGCACTGTGCATGTGGGGGTTAGCTGCTCTGGCTGTGGTGTGCACTAGCACAGGCCCAGGGGCTGTGCATGTGGGAATTGGCTGCTCTGGCTGTGGTGTGCACTAGCACAGGCCCAGGGGCTGTGCATGTGGGAATTAGCTGCTCTGGCTGTGTGTGTGCACTAGCACAGGCCCAGGGGCTGTGCATGTGGGAATTGGCTGCTCTGGCTGTGGTGTGCACTAGCACAGGCCCAGGGGCTGTGCATGTGGGAATTAGCTGCTCTGGCTGTGTGTGTGCACTAGCACAGGCCCAGGGGCTGTGCATGTGGGAATTGGCTGCTCTGGCTGTGTGTGTGCACTAGCACAGGCCCAGGGGCTGTGCATGTGGGGGTTAGCTGCTCTGGCTGTGTGTGTGCATGTGGGGGTTAGCTGCTCTGGCTGTGTGTGTGCATGTGGGGGTTAGCTGCTCTGGCTGTGTGTGTGCATGTGGGAATTGGCTGCTCTGGCTGTGGTGTGTGCACTAGCACAGGCCCAGTGGCTGTGGGGTCACAGACGGTGCTTCTCATTCCAGGAAGCGACGCTTCTACAATGGTCAGCTGTCTCCACATCTTAGCGCAGACACTTGACACAAGGTAAGTCTTCGGGTTTGTGGTAGGCCCTCAGGATGCCCTCTCTGATCCTCATAGAAGGATGAGCCTGACCCCGGAAGCCGGCACTCTGTTCCTCCCGTTCTACCTTGCAGCAGCCCGGCCATGCCGCTTTCCGGATGCTGAGGGCTGAGCCTTAGCTCAGTCTTTATCTTCTCTTACTGGGAAATTTGTCTTTCTGAAGACAATATGCATAATGTGGCAACATGCCACACCATACCCAATTCTCTACACACACACAGAGGAGCTTTGATGAACAGTGCAGCCACAGGGATTCCGAGACAGGGGAAGGGCATCGCTCTGGATTCACTGTGCCAGCCAGGAGTGGCAGAGAGCTCTGACCAGGAGGATCGAGACAGGACGGGAGGGTGTGAATTTGATCAGGGTCCTTTGTGTGCACGAAGAGAAGCATCACAGTTAAACTACTTTGTGCAACTAATCTATGCTAACAAAAGATAAAAGGTCAGAAAAAGCTAGTCACACTTCCTGAGTCATTCCGGTAATCCCAAAACTGGGGGAGTGGAGTGCAAAGCCAGAAAGAAAGAAAGGAGGGGAGAGGAGGGGAGGGAGAGGAGGGAAGGGGAGGGGAGGGGAGGGAGAGGAGGGGGGAGTAGAGGGCAGGAGGGGAGGGGAGAGGAGGGAGAGGAGAGGGGGGGAGGAGAGGACAGGAGAGGAGGGGAGAGGAGGGAGAGGAGAGGGGGGGAGGAGAGGACAGGAGAGGAGGGGAGAGGGGCCAGGGGAGGGGAAGGGAGGGGAGAGGAGAGGGGAGGGGAGGGGAGAAGGGAGGGGAGGGGAGGGGAGGAGAGAGGAAGGAGAGGAGGGGGGAGTAGAGGACAGGAGAGGAGGGGAGGGAGAGGAGGGAAGGGGAGGGGAGGGGAGCGAGAGGAGGGGGGAGTAGAGGGCAGGAGGGGAGGGGAGGGGAGAGGGGAGAGGAGGGGAGGGGAGAGGGGAGGGGAGGGGAGGGGAGAGGGGAGAGGAGGAGAGGGGAGAGGAGGGGAGGGGGGAGGGGAGGGGAGAGGGGAGGGGAGAGGGGAGGGGAGAGGGGAGGAGAGGAGGTTGGCTATAGGCAGGCTGGCCAAGGTCTGAGGGAATAGACAGATGAACAGGGAAGGAAGTCTTACCCAAAATACGTAAATTCTAGCTGCATTGACATAAGTGATTTTAAAAAACAAGTTGTGAAAAGAAGTGGCAAGGGAGCTTTCTTTCACACGTTCACTAAAGAGGGCTTTGTCAAAACCAGGAGAAAGCATTGCAGAGGAGCCTCCACCCTGAGGACGCAGCCATAGATCCAACAAACGGATAGCTATTTAAAAAAGGGGGTGGTAAAAAAGGAGTGAGACTCCTTAAAAGAGATGTTAGGGATTTTATGACCTTGTTTTTGAGAGAAACAAACAACACGCTATGGACATGTGCGGATGGGGTCAGTCACTCCAGACCCCACAGCCCCTTACGGTTCAGATGAAGAATCTTTACACCAAGAAGCTAGGCATGATGGCACAAGCCTGCCGTCCCAGACACTTGAGACCGTCAGAGTGCGGGTTCAAGGCCACCCTGGAAGAGTTAGCAAGACCCTCTGTCAACACCAAAACACAGGAGACTGGCATGTAGCTTGTGGGCAGAGTCCTCGCCTAGAATACACCATGCAGAAAAGCTTCGAGGGTTCACTTTTCTTTTCCAAAAAAAACCATGTTCAGAAATCATCCTCAAGGAAACATCGTCTGTGAATATTTACCCACAGGCAGCAAGACGCACTGACTCTTTGTAGTTAAGTCTATCATCTAGTGTAGAAATATAGGGAGTTCGCCGGGTGCCGGTGGCTCACGCCTGTCATCCTAGCTACTCAGGAGGCTGAGATCTGAGAATCGCAGTTCAAAGCCAGCCCGGGCAGGAAAGGCTGTGAGACTCTTACCTCCAATGAACCACCAGAAAACCAGAAGTGGCACTGTGGCCAATTCTGTGGTCGAGCGCTCACCTTGAAGAGCTGAGGGACAGCACCCAGGCCCAGAGTTCAAGCCCCATGACCGACAAAAGAAAAAGAAAGAAGGAAAGGAAGGAAGGGAGGGAGGGAGGGAGGGAGGGAGGGAGGAAGGGAGGGAGGGAGGGAAAGGAAGGAAGGAAGGAAGAAAGGAAGGGAGGGAAAGGAAGGAAGGAAGGAAGGGAGAAAGGAAGGAAGAAGGGAAGCTACAGGTGACATGTAGGTTTTGTTCCAATTCTAAGTGCTGTAAGAATATAATGAAAGATTCAGATACTCATAGCTCAGCTCCCTCCCCATGAGACACAGTTGATTTTCCTCCCTCCCCAAGTGGTCTAATAAAGTTTTATGACACTGCTTAAAAGGGATCAGCTGGCCCTTCCTCCCCTCTTCCTCCAACCGAAGAGTTCCTTGCAAACTGACAGACCCACACTTCCTTCCTTGCCCTCCACGCGGCCGGGCCTCACAGGAGACCAGCCAGGGCCCTTGCGGATGGTGTGAGCCCACAGAGAGCTGTGGGAAGATCACCTCTCTATCCTCACAGCTGAGTGTTTATAAAAGCCTACAGCCGCTGCCCATTCTCCAGGCCATGTGACCAGTATCCATCTTGTTCTAGATTGCTGTTTACAGATCCTGTGGAGCTAAGCGATGATTCCCCCAGCCCGAGTGGCTTTGAACTTTCCCTCCCTGTGGGATGTGTGGTCCAGGTTTCCCCCTTCTCCGCACACAGCGTCTCCAGGGGTTAGAGCATCAAACGTCTGCCCAGGTGCACCGCAAGTCACCACTTTCAAGAAGGTTGCTGGCCAAAATGCAGAGGCTGCCTCTGGCTTTGAACATCATGTGTTTGCTCGCAGGACTGTCGTGAAGTCTGGCTCAGAGCCCGTGAAGGCTGGCTTGCGGGCATTCTTTGAGAATGCCGCCGAGGATTTGGAGAGGACTTCGGAAAACCTGAAGCTGGGGAAGTTCACCCACTCCAGAACCCAGATCAAAGGCGTCTCTCAGAACATTAACTACACCACGGTGGCCCTGCTACCCATCCTGACGTCCATCTTTGAGCACGTGGCCCAGCACCAGTTCGGCGTGGATCTGCTCTGTGAGTCTCCTGCTATTGCTCAGGAATTGCTCTGCACAAAGCCACAGTCGTCTGGCGAGAGCCATGCTCGTGCATTGAGCGTGAGGGCAGAGTGGAGAAATGATCATTCCATACATTTTTTTCTTCTTAGATTTAAGAAAAGTGAGGTAATGAACCTCTGCAGGGGGAGAACTCCTTCATTTGAGGGCATAATATTTACTTACACCCCAATTTCCTATCTGCTAGCCTAGCTCTCAGCTGTTAGGCTTCTATTTAATTTGAAAGGTTATCTTTGTAACACAGCCTGAGATGTTGGCCAAAATGCAGAGTGTTTTGCTCCTGGGGCTTTCCATTGGTCCTGTTAAGAAGCCTTAGTTTATTCATTGGTATCAGAAGCAAAGGAGAGCTATGCACACTTCGTTATCCAAGCTGTAGAAGACCAAGCTGGTCGGTTTCATTTGAAACCACGCAGGTAACGCATCACCAGCTTCAGTTGTACCTGTTAAGTGTTGGTATGTGATTAAATTTGGCTGAACTTGCCAGTGACTCAGGCTGTGTCTCCCACAACCCTGAATGGCTGAAAATTAGTCATTCACGTGGGTAGGAGTTCATGGAAACAAGGCAGTTCCTTGATTGAAAATAAAACATTAAGTGAGTTCTACTTGTATTAAGGTCATCCTAGACTGAGTACGAGTCCTGGACAGAACCGGGGCTTGCGGCCTGTCTGTTTAACCCGGTGCGTTCCTTCCCTTAGGAAGCAGTGGTACGCCCAGCTGCACTTGAACCTCCTTTGGAAAGACACAGCAGTGAATTTGGGGTGGGCAGACTTGAGGGCCTTTGTTTTATCTCTGAAGAAGGCAAGGCGCCTATGCATTTCTCCTTAGAAAACGAGCAAAAGGCTTTATCAAAATGGCTTCTGAATTCCTTTTTCTAAAGGAAGAAGAATGACACTTGATAGTTTGGCCCTAATACCTCTCTGTGTTGGAGGGAGTCCATGACCATTTGAAGGCTTGGTGGGTCAAGCAGTTCCTTTCCCAGGAAGGACTGTGCGCCTCATCCCAAGCCCAGGAAGGAGGTGCCCCGGCTCCCCCCCAGCAAGCTGGCATGGCTGCAAAGGCTCCCTTCGCTTAGAAGGAGAGCACGCTTCTCGTGCTGATGCCTACCCTGCCTTTCCCTTCGTGGACTGTCCTGTGTGCATCTGGGCCGGGATCCGTGTGATGAGGACGTCTCTGCTCTGTTTCAGTGAGTGACGTGCAGATTTCATGCTACCGCATACTGTGTAGCCTCTATTCCCTCGGGACCGGAAGAAACATCTATGTTGAGAGGTAATTGGCAAACAAGAGACGAGCATGTTGGGGGCGGGGGGAACGTTACCCGGGAGTTTTTAAACATTTAATAGCATCTTGTCCGCGCAGCAAAACCAGACTGTTCACTGGTGTGGAAGGATGGGTGTTGAGCCTTGGTGAGGCGTATCTGGTAATGGCAGGAAGCGTGGTCAGGTGCTGAGATGCATGGCGTGGGTGAGGAAAGCCTGGAGTGCGCGTGGCCAGACGGAAGCCTGTGAAGGCGCGTCTGGTCTCCCAGGCCCAGCCTCCCGCGGGAAGGCGCTGCAGGCAGTTGCGTGGCCCACGCTTTGGGACCATGGGTCCTGCCCGCGCCCCGCTGTCAGGTTAGCTAGCTTTGAGCAAGTGCGCACTTCAGAAGTAGAAACGCTGTTCACTCGTCTCGCGTCGTTGCAGAAGTGCTTGGTTTACAGCTTTGTCCTCCTAATCTTCCCGCACAGGAGAGGCCTGGCTCTCCCTGGCTCTTCAGCATCAAATGCCAGATGCTGTGTTGTTCTGTCTAAATCCAGGGCTGAGATTGGAAGGATAAAACTCTGGCCTGAGTTTTATCCTTAAAAGACTTTATCTTTCTTTTTTTCCCCCCTTTCACACATGAAAGGATAAAAGAATTCAATCAATCTATGCTTTACTTAATCTAAACTACTTTGGGGGTCTGCTCTGTTGATGGTGCTTTTATCAGACCACCTAACAATAAACCTTTATTTCATGATAAAGCGTACATCAATTCAAATTGCAGTGTCTCCATAAAGCAGAAAGAGACTTGATCTCCTTTTAGAACTAAAGAACTGATTGATTGGAGTGATGAGCTGGTAATGAGACTCTCAGCACTGCAGAAGGAAAAGCAGGGGAGGAGGGAGCGAGCTCAGCTGATCCTCCGCCCCCCCCCCCAGCACCGCCCCTCCAGGCAGCAGCCAGCTCTACGGGATCTGCTGGCTGGCTTATGTTTGCAGCGCTGGGGTTGGGCCTGACTTTGCCAGGCTGTGTTCTGCCTGAACCACACTTTCAGCCCTCCAGCCCCGTTTTCATTGGTTATTTGTAGAATACGGTGCTGCCTCCCACCAGGGAGAATATCTGAGCCTCGATTTCCCAGCTTTTAGAAACAGTGAAGTCACTGGTGTAACCGTCTGTGCCACAGTACCTAGTTTCCTTCTGCAGCGTTGGTCTTACCACTTTTCTGCCCTGGCTGGCCTAGAACCATGAGTCAGTCTCTCATTCTCAGCCTTCCTTGTAGCTCAGAGTTTACAGGTACACACCACTGAGCCCAGCTATGGCTTAAGAAGGAGGTTTGTCAGCTTTTCTGCCCTAGTTAGCCGCGAACCATTAGCTTCCCATTCTTGGCATCTCAAGCACTAGGATGATAGGCATGAGCCATTAGCACCTGGCTGAAATTTTCATTTAATTATGTCCTTTTTTGGTAGGTTCATGTTCATAAAATACAAGACGTCACCATGTCCCAAGAGCTTGGGCCTGGGCCTTGGCCCCTGGAAGCCCCCGGAGGGCATGCTAGACCCACGCTATGTCAGGGTCTCGTTCTGTCTTGTTTCTAATGTGTTGTTCAGGAAGAGAAGTTATAAATAATAAGCCCATCCTTGCTCTGCCACTGTTCACTGAATTTTCCTTAATTACTAAGTATCTATTAGATTGCAAGAGCTTCAGTAGATGTGTGGTCCAACAGCTTGAGTGTGTGTTGTAGTTAGATTAAAAAAAAAAAAATGCTGCCAGTCGCCTGGTGACGGATTGAGTCTGAAGAGGAGGAGGAGTCCTGAAACCGGCATTGCTTTTGAAATGTTTTTGTAACTGAGGCAATCATGCAAATGATGGTAATGACTAGTGAGGTTTTCAGATAGAATTTCTGAGAAGGGTAAAGGCTTTTGTGCATTTAATCATGCAGAAGACTTGCATAATTTAACATGAAGAATCTTTGAGAAATGTAGAGACTTGATAGGATTTTTTTTTTTCTTTGCCAGTCGTGGGCCTGAACTCTGGGCCTGGGTGCTGTCCCTCAGCTCCTCAGCTCAAGGCTAGCGCTCTACCACTGGAGCCACAGCGCCACTTCCAACTTTTTCTGTTTGTGTGGTGCTGAGGAATCGAACCCAGGGCCTCATGCATGCAAGCGCTCTACCACTGAGCCACCTTCCCAGCCCCTTGATAGGATTTTGTTCCAAAAAATAACTTAGAACTTAAAACATCTAATCTCAGTTTTTATTTTTCATGAACACTGTGTTTTCTCCTTCGTGCTGCAATATACGTATTCACTCTGTTTTCTGCCTGGCTCCTTCTGATCAATGGTTTCTGATCAAACACTACGCATGCACCCCTCTCAGGGTACTTCTCGCTAGGACTATGTATTCTCCTCTGCTACATGTTACCTTCTTTAGCATCTTTTGAATACACATGATAGAATTTTCAAAATTACAAAACACCACATATGTGAGACATTAATATTTTCACTGAGATTGCTTGTTCCTGACAGCAAACATTTGAACAATCAATTTCCATTGAGATCCATGGGGTTAATTTGAGAGGTTAATAAATTAGGAAGTAAAACATACTGAAAATAGAAATTAAACCCCTTTCAATCTGTCACCAACTATCTACTATGTATAACAAAATGCTAAGTGCTAACAACTAAATAGAAGCAAATCGTGTTCATATCCACAGACGAACTTCAAGTCAGTCTGGGTTTTGGGTTGCTGTGGCGTGGTCTTCCAGCCCATCCCTGCCTGGAGGTTTGGCCCAGCTTGCTGTGCCCAGATGGTGCTAGTCACTGGAGACGTAGCATCTTAGCAGCTTTGCCAGTTCAGTCTTTGCTTAGGCCTGGGGCTGAGGTCATTCAGCATCCTGAAGCATTACTTTTACAGACTATTTTAGCAAGTAGGCCTGGAGATGCGTTGTTTATCTTTCTTGGCTGAACAGCTGATTGGCATGATTGTGTACTCCAGACTAGAAAATGTCCTGTGGGTGAACTGGTGAGGCTCAGACTCTTCAGTAATTAATATCAGGGCGGACAGGGTCAGTCCCTGAGCGTGCAGCCCAGGAGAAACAGGACTTCGTAGCTGTCTTCTGAATAACTTCACAGACCCACTTTTATGAGATCGTGACTTTAATTTTGGTAAAAGAGAAAGGAGGAGATGGATTAATTTTGCACCAGAGCAATTCAGGAGAGTGTCCTAGACCCACCTCCTGTGCCAACTAAAATTTGCTGTCAGACTTGAAATCGTACCCCGATTGCCTCCAATAAAAAGGGAAGAGTACAGCATGGTGCTTCTGTTGGCACATACGGTGAGATTTAACGGAAGCAGCCCCTGTGCACACCCAGGTCTGACGTGGAAGGGTCACTGAGGTCTTGGGCCGTGCTTGTCCAGGGGGCCCATGAAGCCCTGGCTCGAGGCCTGTCCACCATCTTGAGCATAGCTAGAAGAGGAAATAGCAGATGGCAGTTCTGGTGAATCACACTTACAATGCTCGCTACTCGAGAGGCTGAGAAGGTTGGGATCTCTGATGCCAACCTGGGCAGAAAACCATCCATGAGACCCTTTCACACTGGTGAGCACCATCACCCTAGCTCTTGGGAAGCCTCGTGCGGGTGGATGGGGCCCAGACTCATGCCTGGATAAGGAGGTGAGACCGGAAAATAAAGGGTCCAAAGCATGGCTCCGTGGGAAGCACGAGGCCCTGAGCCCAGCCCGCTTGGAATAGGAACCCTGGTTTTATGGTGTTTGCTTGTTTTACAAAGAGACTTAGAAGCAGGGGTTCTTCAAGGTAGAAAAACTGATCTTTTTAAAGGGGAAGGAGAGGGATGCTATGTATTAGAACTTTCCTCTTGAAATCTACAAATACCCTTTCGCACCATTTTTCTTTTCTGCGTTAAGGCCAGTCTTTTATTCCGTACCTTGTGAACACTTGGACGTCTTACCAGCTGCTCCCGCTAGTGGTCCGGTCTCCATCTGCGGTAGAGGGCAGACTCACAGAAATTGCACAGACAGTGCCAGAGCCTTCTCAGATCAAGGAGGGTCAGAGTGCACTGGGCACGGACACAGCTCCACGGTGTGTCACACCACCCGAGCCAGTAAGAGCTAGGCGCCAGGTCAGCCACCAATGTCCAGGAAGGAAGCAGAGGAGACGTGTCCACGCAGCCTCCCGGAGCCTCAGGGCCCCGGGAATACATCTCCAGGAAATGGCTCGACAAAGGGACCACGTCCCTGGAAAGGGGCCTGGCCAGCCAGTGCATGAGGCCGCAGGGAGCGCGGGCGCCCTTCTAAACGGACTTCTTTGTTTCCAGGCAACGTCCTGCCCTCGGAGAATGTCTGGCTTCCCTGGCAGCCGCAGTGCCTGTGGCCTTCCTGGAGCCCACCCTGAATCGCTACAATCCCCTCTCGGTCTTCAACACCAAAACTCCCAGGGAGAGGTCTAGTAAGTGTCTTCCCACGGAGCCCACCAGCCTGTCGCTGGGCTGAGAGGCCAGCGGGCTGGGAGGCGGCGTGGGTGGGAACAGCGGTCCTGGAGCAGGGTGGTTCCACTCCCTGAGCGCCGCAGCTCCGTCAGTCAGAGACTGGACCCATATCCCACCATCTCACAACAGAGATGCGCGAGCACAGACCTGGCTGGCACTAGGCTTGGATTCCGCGTCTATGAAACGAGGCGTTGGTATCGCTGGCTCCTAACTCCCTTCCCTCCTAAGGCCTCACGTCCCTGGTCTGGTTGGGGTCCACGGATCTCTTCTGCACCTGGAAATGCTGTTACGCAGCTGTTGCTGCGGTGTTGGCTTCAGAAGGGGCACAGCCACACAGGTGGCCTGGCTGCCGTCTTCAAGTAGAGACTGTCAGAGGTGCTGACCACACAGCCCCCTTCCTCCTGAAGGAGACACAACAGAAAGCACTAAAGCTCAGAGAAACTATTCAAGAAAGGGATGTTCTTCTTTCTTTCCTGTTTGTTCGTTGTGGGGCCTGCACTCCGGGTCTGGGCACTGTCCTTAAGCTATTTTCCTCAAGGTTAGTGCTCTGCCACCCTACCAGACTAGTAGCTCGCGGGGCTTTAGCAACGCCTTGTTCTCCGGTCCGCGTTCCAGAGCTGCCATGAGCCCCTGGGGGAGAAGCTTGTGACTGAGGGCTGCCGGGCAGTTTCTTTGTCACTACGGCACTTTTTATCTAAGGAAGGAGGAGGGAAGAAGCCTTGCTCCAATTCCTTCCCATCAGAAGAACACGCTGCCCCCAGAAGTCACCACAGGCACAGTTTAGATGAGGCTGGTAATAAAACCACTTCTGTACTGGAGCACGGTGAGACCAATGTTCTCAGAGCAGGTCAGGAGAGACTCATTGGCACAGCATCACGGCTTTCCAGAGTCCCCGGAGAGATCTGTAAGCTCAGCTCTCTCCACCCACTCAGCTCACCTTACTTTCTTTTCTCTCTAACACCAGCAAAAGTTCGGATTTTCCAACCTTGTTTTTCTCTGCTGGCTCTTGACTCCAAGTGAGGCACTGCTAACGCGAAAGCCAGGTGCTAGAGCAGGCTTTGGGCAGCTGGGCAATGGCGGTGACGGACACGGGCAAACACCAGCCCGGTCTTGCTCCCCACCTCGACAGGGACGCGGAGCCCATGGGTGATAGTCAGGGAGATGTGTATATTTGTTCTGAGCCAACGGTGTCAAAATATGCCACCAAGAAGCAATGTAAGCAGGTGCCGTGGCTCACACCTGTAACCATAGCAACCGAGGAGGATCTCCGTGCAAGGCAGAAAAGTCCATGAGGCTCCATCTCTAAGTAGACAGCAAAATTCCTGACTGGAGGGGTGGTTCAAGTGGTAGAGCACCAGCCATGAGTAAGCAAGCTGAGTGCAGGGCTGAGCTCAACCCTGGTATAGTGTGTGCGTCTGTGTGTGTGCATGTGCGTGTGTGCGTGCACGTGTGTGTGCATGCGTGTGCGTGCGTGTGTGCACGTGTGTGCGTGTGTGTGCATGTGCATGTGTGCGCGTGTGTGCGTGTGCGGACGTGTGTGTGCGTGCACGTGTGTGCATGTGTGCACACATGTGCGCGTGTGTGTGCACGCGTGTGCATGTGTGCGTGTGTGTGTGCGTGCGTGTACATGTGTGTGCGTGTGTGTGCGCGCACACGCACATGCACGCATGTACACGCACACACCTTGTCTCTGCGTCACCACGGTATAGAACTGCACCTTTTCAGCTCACGGGGGCACAGTAGAGGAGGAGGAAGCCCTGGACGGCTCTGGGGGAGGGGCAGGGTCTCCGTCACCCTCGTACCCATGGCGGGTTTGGGTTTTTTGTTTTGTTTTTTTTTAAAGTTTGTTTCATATCCCTTTGCGCTGATTTAATAAGATGTTCATAAGTAAACAGTAAGTGCCAGTACTTACATGCTGCCACAGAAGAAAGCAGCCAAGGCTGGGAGCGATGGGCTCAGGGTTCTCATTAGAGACACACAGGGCTCCGGGTGCCAGAGACCCCAGACACACGGGAACACGGGCCCCAGGCTGGAGTCCCTGGAGCCGGCGTTTGTCACCTTGGGTTTGACGAAAGGGAGGGTCTGAGGCCTTTCAGAGCTGTGTGCGGGGTCTACAGGCTGCCCTGGGAGTGGCTGGCGGGCCCTGCGGGGCCACCGCCGGCAGAGCCATGATCGATGCCCGATTATCCAGGTAATCCGTCACCTGGACATCTGTGTTGATCAGTCTTGGTGCTTTGCCAGCAGTTACTCACACCACTGTAGGAACCTGGGCACTTTTCTTATTTATCCAAAACTCAAGCTATGCCTGGAAGCGTGTTCATACTACTTCATGACAGTTATGCCAAGCAGGATAAATCCGTGCTTGTGTGTGGAAGTGTCCAGAATATTGGGTTGCTGAAAGCTTCCTGTGCCGGCCAGCCCACTTAATACAGAGTCACCAGCCACCGAGCCGGGGCCCACTTCCGCACACCCCCCACCGGCACTGCTGGGACGGCTCTTTCTGATGCTTCCCTTGGGTGAAGAGCTGCTGGGTGCAGCAGCAAGGACTCCAGAATGGATCTCAGTAGCACTTAAAGTCTAACGTGCATCTGAACCCCCCGGAAGGCTTGATGCAGGTCACTGAGCTTGCCCCCCGGAAGGCTTGATGCAGATCACTGAGCTTAGCGCTGGTGTTGGTAGCTCAGTGGCCTGGGAGAACCAATTGCTTGAGAACCAGTGTTCTAGAAGTCGAAAAGACAGTGTGTTCTCATGACTCCCCCAGCAGCCTCTGTCTGGGCTGGCGGGACTCAGCCGAGCTGTTTTTCAGGTAACTGTGCACTTCTTAGGCGGCACTGGAAGTACAAAGCGCCTTCTGAGTCACAAACGTTTGTTCCATGCAGGAACCCATTACTGTCCATCTAAGGTGCTTTGAAAGGTCTTATCATGACTGCAGGGCACCGACCTCAAGAAACTTCATTCTTCTGAGGCAGGGAAAAGATCTACACTGATGTGCTGTCTGTGTGACATCGAAACAAACACATACCTCAGTTTTCTGTGTCATCTTACAGCAAATGATTATAAACTCCAGCTGCTTCTGAGGCAGCTGGAAGGTTCTTTGTGCCAGGCTGCAAGGCTGAAAGTTCGACTTCTGTCCTTATCTAATGACTCTGCAGGTGCATGCATAAAATTTCCTTATGTGTGAGTTTCTCCCCTCATTCTGTCGGCCACGGCTGCTCTGCCACAGGGGGCATGATGCATTGCTCTCTGCAGACGACCAGCATTGGCGGTAAACCATGTCTGGCCGTATAATTCCTGTAAATCACAGCCGGGAGGCTTTGCCTGCCATGCTGACACTCCTCCGGAGTTGTCTGGGTTGGTCCCCCAAGTGAGACACTCAGCTTTCCACACACTGAAAGCCCGGTGATAGCAGCAGAAAGTGCTGCGTAGCATCACACCTGCTGCGACCATCACTTTGCAGTGTCCCTAGTAGAACCACCACGGCATCTGTCATCCCAACCTAGAGAGGGAGCGAACCTGTCATCGCAGGCCAGGGGAGCACAGACAGGAATCGCAGTTCGGCTGGCCAGGCGTAGAGCACATCCTAGCTCAAAAATAACCAACACAGACTCACAGAGTGGCTCAGGTGGCTGAGGGACTGTGTGAAGGTTTTCTAGCTTCTCTAAGCAAAACTGATAGGACCGAGGGCACCAAACTATGACTCCGCCACTAAATGGTTGGTTGCTAGTCGCTTTTCTTCTCCTCCTGTCTCTCCAGTAAGAGATGCTCTAGGCTGGGAAGGAGGCTTGCTGCACCCAGAGAAGCCTTCTGCGGGCCCCCTCATGGCGTGCTGGGCTGCTTTAATCTACACCCAGGTGTGTTCACACCAGTGTGACACCTGGGAAAATGCGCTGTCTTTGGTGTAGTCTGTGCATGTGGCCAGCGGTCCAAAACTGCCCCACCCTTCAAGGTGTCCTTGGAATAGGCAGAGGAAGAATGGGGAGGGGGAGGAAAGGCCGCCCGCAGGTGCTTTCGGATGACTGTGCCTTTCCTTCTCCTGCCTCCTCTGGGTCAGTTCTGGGGTTGCCAGACATGGTGGAAGACATGTGTCCCGGCGTCCCCCCGCTGGAAGGCCTGATGGAGGAGATCGGCAGCCTGGCCGAGTCGGGCGCCCGGTACTCAGAGATGCCCCACGTCATCGAGGTGACCCTGCCCATGCTGTGCAGCTACCTGTCCTACTGGTGGGAGCAGGGCCCCGAGAGCCTGCCCCCGAGCGCCGGGCCCTGCTGCACCACCGTCACGTCTGAGCACCTCAGCCTCATCCTGGGCAACATCCTGAAAATCATCAACAACAACCTGGGCATCGACGAGGCTTCCTGGATGAAGCGCATTGCAGGTACGCGCCCCTTCTCCCCGGTGGCTGGATGCTTTCTGTCTTGGGTGGTCGCGTGGGGGGTGAGCGACACCGCTCCCTCCTCCTGCCTCCCAGTCACTTCACTGTAAGCGTGACTGACATGTTCCCCGAAGAGCTTCGTGGAGCCTTGCCCCCGTGAGCCCTGCTGACCCAGGCCCCGCAGGTCTCCAGGAAGCCTTCCCATCACTCCCTCCATGCTGGGAGCACCACCGTACTGGCTCTTAGACGCAGTAATTATCCCTAATTTTGGATAAGTAACCTTGCGTGCTTGCCACTTTGCAGCCCCTCCCGCCGGGGTCCTTCCTGTCACTCTGCATTTGCATGTCGCTTCATGTTTTCTAAGACCGCCTGATGTAGGCACACAGTAGGGGCACTTCCAGCTCTGTGTTTGTCTTTGTGCCCTTCTGTAACGGCTGGAATGGAGTAGGCGCTTAGTGTCACTAGCCCGTGTTCTGTTTCTCAACCTTTAAAACATAACAAAGCACACGCTTGGGAAGTGAATACCCTTCCCCCAGTCAGGAAACTGCAGATACTGAGCACCCTGTCTGTCCGACCGGCGTGTGGGATCCGGCGCGAAGGCATCACGGGCCCACGGCCACGGCACACACCTGCTCCTGTTCCACAAATGCCATCGCTCGGCTAGAGGCAGCTGTCAGCCCAACACTGAGAAATGTCCTGCCTGGGAAAACTGGTAGACTGAGGAAGAAAAGTGCCTAGCTCCTTCTGGTCTCACACGTGAACTGAAATCAGCATAGGAAACGCTCTGGGCACGGTGGCTATTGTAGGTTTCCGTGGACCTGTGAGTGAGTGGTGTGTGTGTTCTCTTCTTACTCATGAGCCTTGAAGAGGTGGAGGACGTCTGGCCACAGGGCCGTGAGACCCGAGATGCCGTTCATGGCCATCCACTGTATGGATAGCTGTATGCGGGCCTCCCATGGTTCCCGTGGCAGAACAAAGTGTTGTCGGCCATCATGCAGTGTGTTGAGGCCTGCTCCTTCCCCCAGGGAGGGGGGTTGTCTCCGAAGGGCGCTGACAGGAGCCAGACTTGAGCATCTCTCCCACAGGCAGGGCCAGACTGCACTCAGTCCAGGCCAGAGAACTTCTGGTAACCAAATCAGTTTTGTTTTGTTTTGTTGGTCGTGGGGCCTGAACTCTGGGCCTGGGCGCTGTCCCTCAGCTCTTCAGCTCAAGGCTAGCGCTCTACCACTGGTGCCACAGTGCCACTTCCGGCTTTTTCTGCTTATGTGGTGCTGAGGAATCGAACCCAGGGCCTCAGGCATGCGAGGCGAGCACTGTACCACCGAGCCACCTTCCCAGCGCCCAAGTCCATTTTCAGAGTGCCAGGGGTCCCTCACCTGCTGGAGTTACACCCCAGAGACCCCTCCCTGTGGGAGGTGGAAATCTGCACAATAGCCACCTTAGCCGGTCACCCCGCTACCTCGGGGTTCACGTAACGCTACTTTGCGGATTCTCACTATCGTGGGGTCTTTGGACCGTAACCCCCGTGATGGGTGAGGGATCACTCTTTACATATTGTTTTTCAACCCCAAGATGCAGTGAAGCCGCAGTAAGTGAGCCACATATAGCGAGGAACAGCTGCAATCCAACCCCCTGGGTCAGCTACGGCCATTCCGATTTGGGCCTCAGCTGAGCTGCACCGAGTGCGGCCGGGAAGCCTCAACTCTTAGCTAGTGCATGTCTCCAAAAGCCCTCTTAACCTGTTCTTTCTAAAACTATCTTTTTTGCGTGGAAGTGAAAAATAAAGAGAAATAAGATAAGAAAGTAACTAGAATGGAGCCATTTCTAATTGAAATGTCCTGAGCTAACGGCCAAGATGCCCATTCAAATGTGCATCAATAGTTCATACCATTACTCATTTTATTTTTCCCTTTTCTTACCATTAATCTGATTTTTATCATCAAAATATCCTATCCTGTTAATCTAGTAAATAATAGTGTAATCAGTCAATATATAATTAAAAGGGAATGAAAGATAAGGTAAGAGGCATATTTTTCTTGTTCTTTAAGAAAGGCCACCACCACCCAGGCACTGGTGGCTCACGCCTGTAATCCTAGCTACTCAGGAGGCTGAGATCTGAGGATCACGGTTCAAAGCCAGCCTGGGCAGGAAAGTCTGTGAGACTCCTATCTCCAATAAGCCATTAGAAAACTGGAAGTGGCGCTGTAGCTCAAGTGGTAGAGCACTAGCCTTGAGCTGAAGAGCTGAGGGACAGCGCCCAGGCCCAGAGTTCAAGCCCCAGGACCACCACCAACAACAACAACAAGAAAGCCATTGTCAGCGTACTGGTTTCCCTTTTTGGTGTCCCTGTTGCCAGCCCTCTCTGTGTTCATTTTTCACTGATGTTGTCACTATGTCCCAGGGAGGCAAGCTCCAGGGGATAGGTTGGCTAGGATGATAGTTGCATTATTGTTCTTTTAACAGATTTTTCTATAAAATACCTGGAAAGCATAAATATGCGCATGTATACACACACACACACACACACATACGTAACCACAGACTTTATCTTTTGCATTTGCCAATCCCTAATGGGCCTATTTGCCTTTAACCATGTAATGAAGAGAGTAATGTCAGTTGCACCTGGTCAATGCTAAAGAAATTGAACTAAGCCTTCAGCTGGTAGCATCAGAATGTCATAATCATTCATAGTCATTCTTACAACTTTTTCACTAGTGCATAGTAACTGTGCATGTTTATTGGTTGCAGTAGGACAGACATGTCAGCATTTGAGGACAGACATGTCAGCACCTCTAGAGGAGGAGAAGCAATCAGTTGAGGGTGGCCAGCAAATGCCTGGCCTGGGTAGAGAGAAGAAAGCACAGCTCCAGGCCTGCCCTCCAGCAGCACAGGCCTGGTTCTTCTTAGTAAAAGACTTTCTTTGGAACTTAAGATCTAGCCAGCGGGCCAAAGCACACAGGAGCGTGCTATAAGGTGACGCTGGACAGGCTGTTCAGAAGAGGGGGCGCTGGCATGGGCCTGCATGCAGGAGGAGGGGTTGGAGGGCCAGGAGTGGAACAGTGGCCCCCCCACTGCAGCCCTGGGAGCCGGAGGGCCCCGGGACGGTGCCCACCTCAGCCCTGGGAGCCGGAGGGCCCCGGGACGGTGCCCACCTCAGCCCTGGGAGCCGGAGGGCCCCGGGACGGTGCCCACCGCAGCCCTGGGAGCCGGAGGGCCCCGGGACGTTGCCCACCGCAGCCCTGGGAGCCGGAGGGCCCCGGGACGTTGCCCACCGCAGCCCTGGGAGCCGGAGGGCCCCGGGACGGTGCCCACCGCAGCCCTGGGAGCCGGAGGGCCCCGGGACGGTGCCCACCGCAGCCCTGGGAGCCGGAGGGCCCCGGGACGGTGCCCACCGCAGCCCTGGGAGCCGGAGGGCCCCGGGACGGTGCCCACCGCAGCCCTGGGAGCCGGAGGGTCCCGCGACGGTGCCGACCCGAGCCCTGCCTGCCAGCACCCTGTGCACACCGGCACCCGGTGAGGGAAGAACCTTTGTCCGCACATGCAGTGTACGCCCAGCCGATCATCAGCAAAGCCAGGCCGGACCTGCTCCGCAGCCACTTCATCCCCACCCTGGAGAAGCTGAAGAAGAAGGCCGTGAAGACGGTGCAGGAGGAGGAGCAGCTGCGAGCCGACGGCAAGGCAGACACGCAGGAGGCCGAGCTGCTCATCCTGGACGAGTTCTCCATCCTCTGCAGAGACCTCTACGCCTTCTACCCGCTGCTGATCCGCTATGTGGATAACCACAGGTGTGGCAGCCCGGCCTGCCTGCCCTCCCGGGGCCTGTGGGCACGAATGGGAAGGAAGGCAGCCCGGCCCGCCTGCCCTCCCGGGGCCTGTGGGCACGAATGGGAAGGAGGGCAGCTCGGCCTGCCTGCCCCTCCCGGGGCCTGTGGGCACGAATGGGAAGGAGGGCAGGGCACAGTGGCCGGACACAGCTGCCCCCCCAGCCTCCCCACACCCCCCAGCCTCTCCGCACCCCAGCCTCCCCGCACCCCCCAGCCTCCCCGCACCCCAGCCTCCCCGCACCCCCAGCCTCCCCGCACCCCCCAGTCTCCCTGCACCCCCCAGTCTCCCCGCACCCCCCAGTCTCCCCGCACCCCCAGCCTCCCCGCACCCCCAGCCTCCCCGCACCCCCAGCCTCCCCGCACCCCCAGCCTCCCCGCACCGCCCCTGTAATGGCTGGTGCAGGCCTCTGACCGGGGATTCTGTGTGGACTGTGACCCACATCCTTGGGAGCCACGTCAGAGGCAGCTTGCCCAGCCAGGCCGTGCACAGCGGACCATTCCTACCCCTCTGCTGCCCCACACATTCACTCAGCTCCTATTCCTGGGTTGGGGCAGGCTCTGTTCTAGTGGAAAGAATGAAATAACTGTCTGGTCTAGAAGCTTCCATCCTGGGAACAAGGGAGCATGAGAGGAGTTAGGTAGGATGGAGAAGGTGTTGAGGGTGATGCTGAGAAAGTGACCCGGAGCAGAGGCGGGCTCTTCACACCCTGTGAGGGGGAAAGGCCCAACCCTCTCCGTCGGGGGCAGGAAATACAGCGGGGCTAAGTTAGCATCCACGTTACAAAGCAGCTGTACTTGTTTGAAGTCATTTTTGAGAGTATTTCAGAGTAAACATTATCTATAGATAGCTAGATACAGATAAAATGCGTTTACAGGCACACTGGAAACTCTTTTCTCACCTAGCTACAGGAAATGATACTCATCTTCACAAAAGGATCCCTGCGTTGAGGGTCATTTTAGTCATTTCCGATAGCATAATTACGTTAGCAGAAGGGAGAAGAAATCTGTCAGAGTTTAATGTGCAAATAAAAATACAAGTAGAGTAAGGTTGCCACAGAAATAGATCTTTAATTGCGTTCATCACTACTGATGATCGGGACTCAAGACTGTGTAGAGTGTTTGACAGTTGCTAAATACGGCAATGTCAGAGCGTCTTTGAGATCATCATTAATTCATTCACCCTGCTCTCAGCTCTTCCTGAGTGTCATGGCCGTGGAGCCTGGCTTAGAAACAGATCCTTGCAGCGTGAGGGCCTTCAAGTCCTTCTGTACCTGTGCGGGTAGAAGCCGCGTTGGCACTCTAAAGCGGAAAGAACAGAAACAAAGCGGTTAGGAGGCTGGGATTGGGCTGTGATGGCCTGAGGCCTGCGACCCCACCTGCAGTACTGACTTCTGACATTCATTTGCTAAGCTCTTCCTTGAATCTTCTAGCAGAACTGTAAATGGTCCCTGGAGATCTTTCAAAAACATACCCCAGTTCGATGCATTCTTTGAGGAGAGATGCCAACATTTTAGTCCCCTTGCTGATTGCCTTTGTGTGGGAAGGCATCATTTTTAGAGTGTGGGCATTTTAATCCTTTCTGAATTTCATCTACCTGTTTGTTTTTCAGGTCTAACTGGCTGAAAAGCCCTGATGCTGACTCTGATCAGCTTTTCCGCATGGTGGCAGAGGTCTTCATCCTGTGGTGCAAATCTCATGTGAGGATACCTCTGGGGCCCGAGTTAGGGAGGTGACCAGAGGTGCAGACCTTGCGAACTTCGTTGTGATGTTTGCTTTTCATTTCTCCTCATTTAGAACTTCAAGAGAGAAGAGCAAAATTTTGTGATTCAGAATGAAATTAATAATTTGGCATTTTTGACTGGAGACAGCAAAAGCAAGATGTCCAAAGTAAGTCCTCCATTAACAGTCAGTTCCAAGCTGCATCCTGGACTGCGGGTGCGGTGTGGAGCCATGTCAGTTTTTGTGGTCTTCGTGTGTACTTCGTGTAGGTCAAACTACATGACCAGCTCCTGCGGCTGTGTCTTTGAGGATGAGCGGAAGGAACTGTTCTCAAATAAGCTCAGTCATCACATTTTATCAGTAAATAGCTGCTTGGACGTCAGAAAGTTTAAGTTTCAAGATTCACCTAGGGCAGTCAAGAGGTCTCCAGAGCCGCTGTTGGTGGCTCTAAAATAGAAACTTCCTGTGACGGGAAGTGGGCGGGGAGATGACCTTGGCGTCTCCGTGGTGATGCTGGTAGCACTTGCTCTTGCGCTGTGTTTGTTTCTTCCTGTCTGGAGCACTAGTGCTTGTTTTATTTTAGACGTGTTGACCTCTTACTGCTTTATGCCCAGTGACGGCTGTACTCAGAACGCCAAACATTTGCCCATCTCTGCAGGGAATGTTTGAAAGATGGCGCGTCAGACTCGTGTCTGACAAAGAGAAGGGTGACGCATAGGGAGGTGGGCTGGGATGCCGGGGCGGCTCTGGCTCCCAGCCCCGCCTGAGCCCCGAGGCCTCCCAGCCCCGCCTGAGCCCCGAGGCCTCCCAGCCCCGCCTGAGTCCTGGAGGCCTCTCAGCCCCGCCTGAGCCCCGAGGCCTCTCAGCCTCGCCTGAGCCCCGAGGCCTCACTGTCCTGACTGGAGAGAATTCTGAGCCACCCTCTCCCCTCCTCCACGGGAGGTCTTGTTACCCACGGCCATGGCTTACCTTAATGCTGACCCTGATTAAACACGCCTCCCTGAGGGCCAGCGTGCTGAGCCCTGCTGGCGGTGGCCCTGTTGCTGTGCATCTCAGCTGGTGCGGTGCTGCCTCTGGGGGTGGGAAGGTGGGTGGCAGGGGGCCCTCCGACGCGGAGGTCAGTTCTGGAAAGATGGGCATCGTAGGCTTGCGGCCTTCCAGTCACTCTCTCGGGGATGGAGGCGCGTGCCTGTGGACCTGCGGGCCCCGGGAATGCACCCCGCCTGGAGTCTTCCGGTGTGGAGGAGGCCCTGGCAGCCGCAGGGCCTCTGAGCCCCCACTAGCTGAACTAACACCGGCACTTCTTCCATTGCCCAAAATCTCACTGGAATACGCTCCTGCTACGTGTGTGCTGCTTAGTAGAGGCTGGCAGACAAAGCCACACACAGAGCAGAGGAGCCTTGCTGCAAGCAATCTTACGAGAGCCCGTCCTCCTGCGCTTTAGGTCACTGAACTTACTCGTTGTCACGCACCTTTTGGTAAGCTTGCCTGCTGGTTGGAGATGCAGGAGGTGGATTTTTTGGGGGGTGGGGGAGGACACCTTGCTCAGCGGAAGCTGCTCCGTGGGGTCTTCGTATAGCCACCACAGGCCTCCTCCCCTCCCTTCCTCTTCAGAAACTCAGTAAATCCCAGGTTATCTTCAGATCCACAGCCCAGCCCGGAGCTAACCAGGGTCCGGCTTGTTTGGCAGGGATGGCAAGTGAGGAATGAAAATGACCCTGACCTAGGATTTGGATCAGAGAGAGGCAGGAAATGGCCTCAGCCCTCCGGTGATGAGTAGACACTTTGGACCTTTGGGTGTTCATTCAGAAAGAGACGGGACGACAGAAAAGACCTTTAAAAACTCACCTACTAACACACGCACCTGCAGCTGTGTTCAGCTGCATCACTGAGTGAGGACAGTGGCCTGTGGGTTTTGATGGCGGTGGTCATGCTCAGAGTCCCGCGCCTTCTCTGTTGGTAAGGTTAGTCTTCAAGAGCAAACCCATTTTATTCCGTTGACAATGTGTAGCAGTCATTTCTGAGCCACTTGGGGTAGGCCAAAGTTACCGTATAACTGAACTGGGGGCTCTGTCCGGAGATGCCAATACCACTGTGGTCCTTAGGTCAACAAGTCTTCATTCACATTGTTCCCAGAGCCTCAGTGGAGGCTGGTGTGGGGAGTAAGCATCCGTGACTGGCGAGCTTGCTTCCTGACTTCATCTCCAGCACAGGGCAGCAGTTGATTTTAAGATAGTGAAACCCCTTGTTGCTCAGTAACTGCATTGCTTTCTCTCTGCTGCCTGGTCGGGATGGGCAGCTATCTATCACATTTGCTTGCTTTCACCTCGGCTCCACGTTGAGCACTGGGTTGTATCAACGAAACCTCCCACGGGGCACGGGGCAGGCTTTTGGGGCGTGTGTGTGAGTGCCGCATGCCACACAGCACACGCTGTTGCAGATGGAAGAGAAGGGAAGGAATGCCCCACGGGCACCCTGCTCACAGTGGAGCCCTGAACTAAGGCCAAAAACAGCAATGCTGTTTTTCTGGAAGCTGAGGCAGAGTGTTTTTGAACGTTCACTATCTATTTTGTTTATATATTGCTGGTTGGCCAACATATGTTAATCTAAATGTAACTAAGCTGAGCAGATATTTTTGTTTTGTCTTTTAAACTTGTTTTGTTTTCTGTGGGAAAAAAAGTGTCAGCAGCTTCCTCGGCGGGGAATGGAAAGTTAGAACTTGCTCAGCCCGAGCAATGCCAGTTCCTTGACCACGGTCGTAAACTAGAGAGTTCAGAGTTGTGGCGCAAGAATCAGAGTGACTTGTGGGGGAAGCCGCAGCAGCCCCCAGAGTACAGTTTCAGGGGATCGCTTTACAGAGGTGCCTTGAGGTTTCCGGAGTTACGCGTGACCTCCCGTTCCAGCCTTCCTTCTTACTATTGCTTCTCTTTCATTTCCGCACTCCACTTCCATTATTGCTGTGTTCTTAGATGTCATCCTGTACAGGATGCTCACATCTTACTCATTCTCCCCCACCCACACGCACACCCATGCACCCCCACGCACACACACACTCTTCCTCTTGGCCTCCGCTAGCCTCGCCCGTTACTCTCTCTCCACCCCCAATCCGTCAATCCGTCTGTCTGTCTCATATACACATACCCACTTCCGATGCACTTCTCATCTTCTGATATTCCCGTAGCTTGTCCCTGTGCTCTGATGCCCATTGTTCAATTGACTTGCCTTTACCGCACCTAACTGGATGCACAGATTCCACCGACGCAGGTTTACCTTCTGTCAAAGTCTGAAGTAGCAGGACAGCACCAGCAGTGTGTCCTATCAAACACCCTTCGCCCAGGAGACGAAAAGCCTGGCTAAAAACCCCAAGGTCCTACGTGGCACCGTCTGTTTGATTATAAACCGCTCCTGACCTGAGTGTGGAGAAGTGAAATTATTTTGAAGTTGTGCAGTGACGCCTCCTCTTCGCAGCAGGAAATAATGAAAGTGGAATTTGCTGGGTCGGGAGCCGTGTACGGGTGGTGTGCAGGGCCTCGGTGCCCCTTACCTGAGTCGTGCAGTGGTCTGCATTCACTTTGAATACTGCTGGAGCACTTTTTATTCTTTTAAAAGAGAACCCCTCTTTGGAAGCCTAAGAATTGTCCTAGAGTTCAGTCATTTTCCTTTTTACGGCCAAAGGTCTGATGGGGTTGACTGTGTGACAGCGTTAGGAAGAAAAAGCAGTCTTTGGTCCCGTAGCAGACAGTGTGTGGCATTCGCTGGTGGAAGGTGGGGCGTGGGGAGGGAAGACTTGAGACCTGGAGAGCTGTGCGGGGGACCCGGCTGTGTCACCACGCTCCCGGGACATCTGAGTGTCTGTTGTGTTGGCAGAGAAACGGGCTAAGATGCTGTGAATAACATGTCTTGGACTCCTGCTCTTACTGACTTTCTTGTTTCTCTTCTCTTGCCTTCCCACACAGGCCATGTAAGTAAAGGTGCAGGTCAAAGGCATGACGTGTCTTTTTCTGTCGTAGTATTAGGGGTGCCAGTCACCATAGGGTGGCACAGAATGGAGCTGTCTGCTCCAGGGAGACACCCGCCGTCACTCTTGCAATGGGGCCAGCTGGGGCTCACCTGAGGTCCCTTGCGGTCTCCGCTCCCTCCCAGCGGCCTGCTCTTCTAGGGTGGCAGCCCCTACACTGGCAGATGGAGCTGCCCAGGAGCCTGCTCTTCCGTGCTGCCCCCCAGGGCCATGGTCCTGTCTTCCGTTAGTGGTCCCCCACATTTCCGCTCCACAGGCCCTGCCTCTCAGTATGCACAACTCAAAGAAAATCTTGGATCTGGAATCAGCAGATTACCATGAGTTTCTGTATAAGACATGGTGACACCAACCTTTAGCGGTAACACCAGTTACCCCTAAAGGATACTATGTGGAAATTCTTTTCTGCTCATTGATAGTGTGTACACTACTAGCGGCCCAAGCCTCATGCCTTATGTGCAGCTCTTAGAAAGGATTGGGAATGGAGACTCAAACCTGTAATCCCAGCTACAAGAGGATGGTGGTTTGATACCCACCCAGGCAAAAATTAGGAGGAAACTATCTGGAAAACAAAAACTCACCAATGGAGCTCCGGTGGCTCCCACCTGTAATCCTAACTACTCAGGAGACTGAGATCTGAAACCAGCCTAGGCAGGAAAGTCCATGAGACCCTTATCTCCAATAAACTACTCAGAAAAAACTGGAAGTGGTGCTTTGGCTCAGGTGGTAGTGCCAGCCTTGAGCAAAAAGCTCAGAGTCAGTGCCCAGGCCCAGAGTTTAAGCTGTAGGGCCGAACACACACACACACACACACACACACACACAAAATGTGGACAGGATTGAAGTAGTCTAGGCCCAGAGTTCAACCTATACTCCCCCCCAAAAATGAATAGAGAAGGCAGAGAAAGGAAAGATAGAAAAGAAAGAAAAATAGACCTGTGTTGGCTCAGATGCTTTCTGGCATGTGTGATCTTAGAAAAATTACTTAACTTCCCCGAGCATCATGTTGTCATCTATAAACCTGCTTTGTTACTATTTCAGTTGTTGAGAGGGTAATAGATGTCTTACTTAAGTATCAAGGACATTGAAGTCTGTCATTGCATAGCAATTATGCTATGATGCGGACAAAATCAAGTAGAGAATGAGCAGGAAATGGTCCAAATTCCACACTCAGGTCCACACAGTGACCGTTTTAGCACATTTACTTTAGTACGTGCACTGTGTTCTGCGTTTACATTTTACACGCACACGTGGTTTATATCCGTAAGACCAGGTTCTGGCTCTAAGGGTGACCTGGGGCACTTCAGGGGCAGTGGAGGTGGAGGTGGTGACGCAGCTTTTAGCTCTGTACACCCCCGGTGGACGCAGAAGGAACATGGCTGGCACCCAGTAAACGTGAGAGCCAGCCTCCCTCTCTGCTGCATCCTGGGACATAAGAAACCTTTCCTACTCTCATGTCTCCCCACTACCCTGCTGCTGGCCGGGGCTCCCAGGCCCCCTCCGCCAGGTCTGGTAGCTGACCGGGAGCTCTGCTGTGGATTCCAAAATGTAATCACCCAGGCACCGGCACCCAGGGCGGGACACCCGGCCCTCCACGGGAGGACTGGCGGCCTCTTTCCACTTGGGAAGCAGCTAATGCGACAGGAGAGCCCATCACTGAGCCCAGGGATCCCAGGTCTCGAATTGCGGGATGCAGCCGGCTGCCCTTGCTCCCAGAGCCCATGTCTGTGTCATTATGTCACAGTGCCGCCACCTCCTTCCTTGCTGTAGACACCCGTTAAAGCAAAGGCCGGCGGCCACCAGCTCTGCTTCCCCTGGTCCCTGACTCCCTCTGGCCACATCCTGTCCGACCCCACTTGGCGGAGGGCACAGCTGCCTGGGGTTGGAATCACAGCCGCAGCTTCACACGCTGGACTCACAGCCATCAGGCGGGATGAGGCAGCCACCAGGAGTTCCTTTCCTCCAGTTTTTCCCAGTCCATTCCCAAACCAGTCCTTCCGTAGTGTTTTTCTCTTCCTGTGAGAATTTACGCCATCCCTGGAGTCCAGGGAGTGTCCACAGGGTGACAGCGATCCAAACCATGGCACCTTGTCCCACAAAGGACATGTCTGTCGTTACCCCCTAGCGTAGGGGAACTTGGTTCTGTCGTGCGGTCCTTTGGCCAGTCATCAGCCATTTATTGGGTGCAGAAGCGAGTGAGCAAATGTGTGCTGGGTGTGTCTAGTGTGCAGGTGCAGAAAGGAAAGCTGGAGACTGCTGGTCTTCCATGGGCTCCTGGTTTGTCTTATTAACACTCTTGCCTGTTCTTTGAAATGCAGCCAGGCCCGGCCTGCGTGGACGGGGCCACAGGGAGGCAGGCCGCAGCCAGGCCCGGCCTGCGTGGACCGTGCCACAGGGAGGCAGGCCGCAGCCAGGCCCGGCCTGCGTGGACGGGGCCACAGGGAGGCAGGCTGCCTCTCGGAGGAAGCAGGGCTTTTCAGTCACTGAGCCCTCTCTTTATCCATGCCGCCCTAGTCTGGAGGACAGGACCAGGAGCGGAAGAAGACGAAGCGGAGGGGAGACCTGTACTCCATCCAGACCTCCCTCATCGTGGCCACCCTGAAGAAGATGCTGCCCGTGGGCTTGAACATGTGCACTCCAGGCGACCAGGAGCTGATCTCCCTGGCGAAGTCCCGATACGGCTGTGTAAGCTGGCGGCCCGGCTGGCGGGGCCCCGCAGGGCCGTCCTTGGGGTGGGGGCGGGAGGGGGGCCTCGGAGCAGAGGGCAGAATCAATCAAGGGGATCAGAGCTGGCTCCCCTCACTTCAGCACTAGTCTGGGCGTCAGTAACAGGATAACTCTGCACATGTCCTTCTCACGAAGGTCACAGCTACACCCTGCTGCTGACCCCCACGCCAGCGCCCTGCCTACATAACAATAAAACGGAGCCTCTTTCCACAGAGGGACACGGATGAGGAGGTCAAGGAGCACCTGCGCAACAACCTGCATTTGCAAGAGAAGGTGAGGCCGGGCCGCCCCCCAGCGGCCTTGGCTGGCTTGTATGGCTTCTGAGACGGTCTTGCTCCGATCCACGGCCTCTAGCCTC